>NC_084982.1:22186304-22201304 GCF_963691925.1 Scomber scombrus | reverse complement strand
CTGCATAGACTTGTTATTGGTCCTTTCTAGATGATTTATGATGCAATCATCCAAAATTACTAAAAGGTTGATTATTTAAACTCTTTTTTGTTAATCAATGGACCCTAAATCTGGTGTATTACTTTAAGTAATGGTAAAAAAAGGAGTAAAGGCAGTCAACTTGATGCTATTTATCAACTTATTTGTCAAGATGTGTATGAATGGAGTCTTCTAAGAAGCCATATGAATGGATTTCAAACCGTAAAGGTTCATTATTTTCCAGGCAGAGAGAACAAAGATGAGAAAACACAGATTGACAGAGTTAAAGAGAAAAGACAGTGAGTGCATGAAACAGTAAAGAGATTTCCCACCGTAGCGAAGAGGGCCGAAAAGAAGGTGAGGGAGGTTTCTTAATCGGAGCGAGGGAAAACACTGACAGAGGGAGGTGTGGAGAAAGAGACAGGGTGCGCAATTAAAGGAGAGGTGAAGTGCCATGAAAAGAGGAAAACAACAAGATGATTCAGCGTGAAGGGACAGAGAGAAAAGGAAAACAACCTCTGGCCTTGCACGGCGCTGCTCTGGAGGGACTACTAAGGACACAGAAGGCTTAGCTTTTACACAAACACATACACATTTTTCAGTTTGTGTGTGAATGCTTCACTAAAAGAAGCGAGGACAGGCAAATGTCCTCATTTGAAGCATTTCCATGATCTCCATATCCCTCTGAGGACATTTGTTCTTCACAAGTATACAAAAACAAGAACACACACGCACACACAGACGCACTGATCTCCCCATCCTCTCTAATTACTCCAGTCATTACCAATGGCCAATGAAGACACTAGAATACTAACAGTTTACTAATGACATGATAACTGTAATTAGAACATCCTGCTGGACCCAGTAATTGTCCTTTCCCTTTTACCGACGAACGAGAGAGAGAGAAACAGAGAAAATAATGTGCCAATGGTTAATTGGCTTAATGCTTATTTGTTCACTGAAAACTAGGTTGTTGATGTCAGTGGACCAGGGCCTCTGTTATTAAACCACTGTCACCCCAATGACTAATTGAATGATTGTCACTCCAAGACTTATGCCCAAATGTTCTTTGTATGGCCAATCCAAGTCATTTATTGGGATCTCTTGCTTCTTAGATATGCCTCAAAAAGAAAAAAAGGGAGAAAAAAAAACAACAGCCAGATCACTTGAAGAATAAGGACATCCCTTAATCCCAAAAACCTGGTGGAAAACACCTGCTACCTGAAAATCAAATCAATTTTGAAGAGAGTCTCCACCAAAGTGACACCTGCTACAGATTAGTGTCAGATTGTCACATGCAATCATTTAAATCTAACTATCACCACAAAGGCATTGATTGAAATGTTTTCTTTTGAGTTGGCTACTACTCTTGATGGCACTTCATGGTTTCTTTGTGAAGAAAAATGCTTTACATTTGTCCAGTAATTTCAATACAAAGACCTTCAGCCATGTTAGAATGAGTGGGAACTACTTTATATGACCAGTGGATACTGAAAAACGAATTTGAAATACTCTACGTGTAAATCAAATCTAAACAAATACAAAACAAACTAAGTCTTTTGCCTATGTTATAATCAGAATACATATTAATAATATCCTTTACCCCCTATGCTTCACAGAGAGGAGAGGAATAAATCTGGGTTGGTTTACTGCAGGTGGCTCCACTCAACTACTGCTTCACACTCTGCTGCTTTCCTCTTATTCCACTAATGCCCTCTCATGCTCGCTCCCTCCCTCTTGCCTCTCTCTCTCTCTCTCTCTCTCTGGATCCCTTGCTCTCTCCATTTCTTTCTCTTGCTCTCCATCTCCGCTCACTCTTTCCTCATATTTCTCTTTTTATTGCTTCATTGTGCTTTACTAACATGAAACTTCACATCAACCTTCTCTCAGTATCAGTGAATCATTCTACACATCTAACAGTGCAGTAGCAATAAAGGACGACTAATATTGGGGGGGAAAACAATCATAGAAAATTACCAGAAAAGTATGGGAATTGCACAGACAAACATGGATAGATGAGCTAATTGCCCCTACTTTTTATAGCCCGCTGCAATATATTTTGCTGCTAATAATAAGCATTATTCATTCAGCCACTTTCTTTTACTGTTATTTGTCTCACCATAATACGCTGGTGTATTTCCAGCCTTTTGGAAGTATTCCTGTCAATCTCTATATGCACTGAGTAATTATCCACGGAAACACAAAATTACAAAGACGGGAACAAATACAGTTTAACTCATATTTATAGAATATAATATCTGTAATATTTCAGGCTATAATTGATCTTCTCTAAAGCAAAAGTAATTACATAGAATGACTGTGTCAGTGACACAGTCATTCTATGTGAGTCAATTCATTTTGTAGAGAGCAAAAATAGGGTTTAACCCCTTTGTTTGAATGAATGACATGGTTGGTTTGTTTTACTGATGGGCAATTGAAGCTTACAACGAATTTTGACCCAGACCAATGTAACATTTCAGTTTTACAAGCAGTCCCCATGGGGCAACACAGCACCTGGTTATGTTAGGCATGGGGCTACAGTAAAGCTCGAGGCTGGAAAATAACAAATGCATTACGGTGTCAAGTCACACTCAGTTAAAGAGCAAAAAATCTTTTGAGTCAGCAATACAATGATCTAACATTTTCTTTCCAACCTTATAATACTAAAAGCATAAAAGGTTTGACCAGTATCAACTCAAAATTGTATAATACATCTGCCGAACCACTAGAGGATACCACGTTAGTATCATGTTTCGCCTCACCTAGGCGTGAAAAGTACAGATACATAGTATGTCAAATGCAGTATGCCAGAAGTACCAGGATGTTGATACTGCATCCCGTCATATTTTGCATAATGTAAGCCAGCATGGTTTTTAGGAGATTCTGACTCACAATCCTCTGCTCAGCAAAGAGCCCGTCAGGTGGGGCATTTCAAATGATGTCTATGTAAGGTGACACATTTCCATAGTTGGAGGTGGCAGATTAACTGATGAATGTGTCCTACCTTTTAAAAAGTAGTAACTTTAACCCACACCATGTTTCAAGTGATCATTTTAACCCAAATCACAATTGTTTCATTTATGCTAACCATGTGGTTTTTGTGACTAAACTCAACTAGACATTAACCACTGCATTGTCACACCATAAAACTGTGGCCCCCCGCTGGTACTGCATCTTCATAAACTAAACGCTTTTCACACCTCGGAGAGGCAAAAGGTGACACTGACTGGATTGGTGGGTCTATTACACGCTTTGGCATGATACTGGGTTGAAGCACATTGCTACCCTTTGATTTATACCGCCACATAAAAACTGAAACATCCAAAACTCATAATTTTGCAGAACTAGTGAACCAAACTATGCCTGACTCATTTATTTAGCTATATGTGGGTGGGATTGTTGACTTTTTCCCCAAAGGTGGAGAAAAAAAATGTTTCCCCCTTCATGAAATCAACATTGGATTGATAGGAGCCACCAAAAGAAACAGTTAGTGGATACCTGTGGGCATTTCCCCCCACTGCTAGCATACTTTTCACACTATGTATCATAGTGAGCCAGTTTCATCATCAAGCATATTTCAGCAGAGACACTATAGAGGCAGACAGCTAGTCTTGAGTGGCCAATTATGTCCGTTTATCTCCCTTCCAGGCACAGCTGTGATCAAACGGAATGAAGAAACAGGATAAAACAGCGAGGCTAAAAATCATTCTTCCGCTTCGTTCACTTTTTTTTGCAGCTTCCCTCGGCCTGTCTCTGTCTCTGTTACATCCTCCCCCTGTACTTCCATCCCTCCCTCCTGTCTCTCTCTATATAGTGCAAATACACTTCTTGGTCTCACTAAGCTCTCCTTGCCCATATCTCTGGAGACGACAGAGCAGAAGCATCTGTAAAAGTTTACTGCTGAGGAAGCTTCCCCCTCACACAGTTTGAGTGTGTGTGATCCAGTTATTCTCACTGTACCAGCAGAAAGATTTTCCAGGGAAATCTGAGGGAGTTCCCAGAAAAAAATTAAGGTTGACGTATTGCCAAGAGATGCTCTGTTATCAGGACAATAAAGGAATGTCAACAAGTCTTTATATCATCAGAACAAAATAGGCTGTTTGTTGTTCCCTTTCAAAATTGCAGTGTTTTCAAGTGGTCAGATGTTTTGTATTTTTAGGAAGCTGGTTGTGGTCATGCAAAAAAAAAAGAACTACTTGGTAATGTTCAGGAAAGGTTTGGTCACTGCTTAAAAAAAACGATGACTACTAGAGTAGACAGAACAGAAACCCAGTGAAGTCAAAGGCTTTGTCCCTCCACCCTGAACTGCCCTACTTCCCTGTGAGATTTTGCTGTTTCATAGGAAACTTGTTCAATACTTGCCGCTTCCACACTGAATGCAAAGACTTCATTTCAAGTAAATAACCATGCTGTTGTTTTTCTGGAGAGAATAAAGTGTTACAAAAAGAGATGAAAATTTGGATCATACATAAGGTTTAACAGACATAATTTACATATGTGGCATTATGCAATAAACTACTTAAATTAGTAAATCTTGACATAAAAAGGTCTATGGGGTGAAATCACCCCAACCAGGGATTTCACAGTCAACATGCAAAGCTCTATATACAGCACTTATTTCCATGGTGCATATTTTCTCACATCAGAGGTGTTATTTGATGTAAAGAATGCCTCCACTGTGCTCTCTGTACACTGTTTCTCCAAAACAACATTTGGCAGACAGGCCACTCAATCCAAGTCATGAGATCTGTAAAAGCCCTGGCTAGTCTCCGAAATAAGTCCTTAATCAATTCAGCCAACTTATCTACAGCTACTTCCTAAATTCCCTCTTGTGCCCCATTTTAAGTGACGTATTTCAAAGTAGACTGAACAGTGAGGTGATATTAAAAGAAAAAAAAATGGCCAAATCCCCACACAGTCACTTGCAATGAGAAACCACTAAAGACATTGAGCTTCTTCCTGTTTGTGGTGAAAAGTAGTCTATTTGGAACGAATTTGCTTCTCAAATCATGAAAGGAAGTGGTGCACTACAATAAAACATGATGTCAACTGTTCCGTAATCTATTTTTTCCAAAAAGTTTGGTTTAAAAAACAACAAATAACGGTTCTCCGATCTCATTGGCTGGCACATTACTCATAAACGCACACCCGTTGCCACATAACAGATCATTTCAGTATTGATGTCTTGACCTGAAATCACCACAGGTAGGTTTGTTTTATTCAAGCACACTCAGTGAATGCGTAAAAATAGACTGTTAGAATACGCACATAAAAACCTGCTTTACAAGCTTTAAATCTGGCCGAATTAAAGAGTGTAAAGCGCACGGCTTGTACTGATTCTCACTTCAGAAGCCTGTGCGCACACACTCTGAGGTGAACTGTTGATGGGTGTAAATGCATTTGCAGACAACAGCGCGCACAAGGACTCAAGGACCAGGGAGCTGGTGGCAGATCTCCGCACCCACGGTCATTGGAAGCTGAATGAAATCGGACCTCCGTGCCGTGCGTCTGCAGCGCGGGTGCTGGCCTCCGGTAGACGGAGACAGTAGCCCGGTCAGATTCGCCGACACCTCAATACACACACCGCTGTAACATTTGAAAGCGCAGACCTACGCATGCAGCTGCCAGACTTTAAGTAAAAAAAAAAAAAAAGTGTTTCAAGCAAGACTATATATTATATTGGCATGTTATGGGATAAAACAAGTGCGTAAAGGTTGCAATTAATTATATTGAGCAGTTTATTGACACAGATATTAGTCCCGATAGGAATATTGGGAACATCATAGTGATTTTTCATTACTGAATAGCTCTCCAGAGAACCGTCGTTTATGAAGCTGCAGATAGAAATCTACAGCATGTGGTTAAAATGTTCTTCAAGATGACAAAAAAATCTATATTGACACCAAGCCAACATCCCTCAGTCATTCTAGGACGGAGTGAAGCCAGCAGTGGGTTGAGGTGACGAATATACTTTATCTGTAACAGCATCGAGTTTAAGTTGCCCGCGTATAAAAACAGGTGATTTTGTAAATTGCCACAAAAGCACCGACGCACTGACTTTACACAAATGTCTAAAAGGGAACGAATTTAGGGTTTTGTTAGAGAAAAACATAACTGATTTGTGTTTGTTTGTGGCCGGTTACTTTTCACTCATTACAGGTTGTTAAGCCTGGTGAGTATTTTCATTTTACTTGGCCTCTTCTGGGGCAGACGCCGCTAAGAGTGAAATGGGTAGACGGTGCAGAGTTAAAAGAAGACAGGACATCCTGTGGCAGGTATCTCCCTTCTATTTGTACTGAAACTGATTCAATCAATGTCACTCGGTACTGTATTAATTAATGATTTACTTGAAAGGAGATCGAGGATGGATAAGCTCCAGCAGCCTCACAATGCTTAATGATTTTGGTTTCGATTAAGGGTTATGTTTAACATTTTTACACGTTTTGATATGACTCATTTTCCTTAATAATATACCCCACGTCATTTTATAGACTGCTTTCTATAAGGGTGGGAAAAAAGTTTTCTCAATTCAATTTAACACCTACGTGTGACACTGGGATTTTAGCGGGCAGCAAATGTGTCAAACTTACCTCCTTCCTCTGTTGTGACTGATGAAGGCAAAAGAAAAGCCAGTAAACATCCACAAAGCCACACGAATAAATCCATCTTTTCCCTCGGTTATAGAGAGAAGTCGTCTCTTCTCCTCCTCTTTGCTTTATTATGTTTATCTAAGAAAAAGCTGCAGTCCAAAGTCCCCTTTCACCTCTTCTTTGCCACAGTTTATTTCAAGCGCAACACGAGTAGTGTCCAGAATCCACTAAAAACGCCGGGTTTCACTATGAGTTATGTCCGTGTGTGCCACCGCTTCTTCTTTCGGGGAAACTGAACGCGGCAATCTGTGAAAATGGAATTGAAATGGGCACAGTTTCTACTCGAAACACATTTTTAAAGCCGCAAAATCCATTTCGGTGCGCACAGCAGCAGTGTCCCCCTGTCAGTCATAAAGCGCGTGGGAATACAGACCTCGTCAACACCAATGATAGACACAATCAGAAAACAAATAAAAAATCACTGATTGAAACCACCAGAAACATCTGCCAGGAAACATTAAGTTTGACAAAACCTCAAAAAAGTCAAAAGAGACTGGTCTCCTCGTTTCGATAAAATATCCCCAAATCTTTTCCCTGTCTCTCCTTCCCTCTGGTGCATTCACTTAGCAAAATAACAAGTAATTAACAGAATATACATATACAGATATATATTCCCATCGATTTTCCTCTTAAAATATTGTCCCTAATAACAGTCTGTTCTTGCGCAAAAGAAAACAGAGGATCTTCTGGAAGAGGCTGCTCCGGCGTGCGTGCGTAAAACTGATCGGGAGAAAATAAACGTGCAGCCTCTGAGCTCTCCTCCTACAAACTGTGCGTTTCTTCACTTAAACACGCTCTTCTATGCCCTCTCTCCCTCTCTGTCTCTCTCTCTCTAGCGCTCTCTCTCTTTCTCGCTCTTTCCTCCGGCAGCTCCGGCAGTGCGCTCCTTCCCTTCCGATCTCTGCCGGGTTTGTGGCAGCGAGCAGGACTGCTCACTCAGTCCCCTGTCTCGCTGTGCGTGCACGCCGTACGCGTGCGCGTGTATCGGATTACAGTAGGCACCTCGGCCCGCCTCCATATAGCCCCTCGCTGATTAAAGAGCAGTTTCATCTCTCCCCCCCTTCTCTCTCTCTCTCTCTCTCTCGCTCTCTCTCTCTCTCTCTCTCTCTCTGCCTCACCCTCTCTTACCTTCTATATTTCCCACCATCTCCTTCTCTTTCATTTATACCACATTTCTCCCTGCCCTATTTGCCTCTCTATCTAGATACACCCTCATTTAACTCTCTATATTCCCTCCCCATCTCTCTCCTTTCTTCCTCCATCTCTCTCTGCTATTAAAGGGAATAGAGGGAGAAGAAAGGCAGAACACAGAAGGGAGAAAGGAGGCCCACAGCACACTTTTATGGGCTTTGCAGTATGCTGCTTGTTTACAGCATTACAGGAGAAACACATACACTTTGCATGTGTAAAGTAATCAGAAGGGAAACAAACCTGATGAATAACTCAGTAATCTATTATCAAGAAGACATGAGCATACCACTAATAAATTATGAGTGCTATCAAAATGACTAGCATGAAGTTTTTCTATGCAAGAGACAGATTGACTTGCCATGCACAGCAGCCTATTTAGTAATAATGGTTGAGCTCCTGGATTCGAAACACACACACGCACGCACACACACACACACACACACACACACACACACACACACACACACACACAATTGTCTGCAGGCCAGGGTAAAAAGCTGTTTACCAAGGGCACATGGGTCAGTGGCGAACAGAATCTAAACAAGGGAAGGAGGATAGACAGCAGTGTGATGCTGACACACACATGTTCACAGGCATGCACTGACACACACACAAGAAGTGGTTTGAATGGTAAATAGCCAGAGGATATATCATGGGAAATATATATAAGAGGTGATTGAATTTCTACACATTTAGTGCATAGATGTTTGCAGTATAAAAGCGTGCCACTGTTTCACTCTCTCTCTCTTTTCTGGCATTCACTTTCTCACAGTCGTATCATACAGAGAGGATGTCAGCGGGGGGGTGTTTTAGGGCCTGTAGCAACACCAAGGTTTGTGGTCTGAAAAAAATCTAACTAAATCTGGCTCATGCACTTGCTTCCCAGGACACACCCTGCACACATTCGCATACAGATGCACACAGAGGCACACACACACACACACACACGGACCATAATGATACAGCTAAACTCACCATTGACCACTCAGTTAAATCACATTGTGCACCAAGTTATCTCGTGAGAAGAAAACCCCTCTTCTGACAGAGCAGAAAATCACACAAGATACTTTCTTATATATCATGTAACAATTATTTATAGCCATATGAACTTTTTTTGACACAAAGCTCTCTGAGAACAAGGAAATATTAAAACGGGATATATAATTATTTATTTCACCGATCGCAGTCCTGAGCAAAATACAATTTTCTCATTTCCTGATCAGTTTTTTTCTTCTTTTACTGTAACAGGCCTACAATTAACAGTAGACAGGTGAATCATGGTCTCGAGACATCGACATATGACAAACAGACACACATGCAGGCACACATACACACTATCAAACTGTCAGTCAGACGTTTCCTAACATCTCTGGAGGTCTGAAGGTATTAAGTTCTTTTCCATGACAGGTCTGAGTGTGTGTATGTGTGTGTGTGTGTGTGTGTGTGTGTGTGTGTGTGTGTGTGTGTGTGTGTGTGTGTGTGTGTGTGTGTGTG
Organism: Scomber scombrus; assembly: GCF_963691925.1. Lineage (NCBI taxonomy): Eukaryota > Metazoa > Chordata > Actinopteri > Scombriformes > Scombridae > Scomber > Scomber scombrus. The sequence continues at coordinate 22,191,951 of NC_084982.1, read as the reverse complement.
TGTGTGTGTATGTATGTGTGTATGTAAGAGAGAGAGAGAATAACTGTCACTCTACTCATTCCTTGGGTCCCTCTAGTCGTATGACCTCTGTAACCTGTCCCTCTCTCCCCTTTTGCTCCCCTCCTCCTGTGTCTCTCCACTGAAACTAAAGCCACTGGAATCTGTCAAGCGATGAGAGTACAGAGCAATCACATGCTAATATCAATGTGACATTCCAATAAGCTGTCAGAGCCCAAGTTTGTGGAAATTTCTTATTTGGACCAATGGACAGGTAGACATGCTGCCCTGTATCTACCTGACATGATGAACAGCAAATAGCTGCAGTTGCTGTTACAATCCTTTAATATTGAAATTTAATGAAAATTAGCTGTTTTTTTAACTTGAGCTTTTGCAGCGGTGCTTAAACTTTCTTACTTTATTTCAGTCTAAATAGAAACACTTCCTCATTTGAATTTGAAAAATTAAAATAGTAGTAAAAAATGGAGAACCAGTAGATAATAAACGCATCAAAGTATCTTAAATATTCACATTCATAAATTAGCAGGGACAACCTGAACATGTTAAGGAAGCAATAACCTCTGAGTCATTCTGAATTCACACCCAAGCTATTTGGACCTTCGCTTCACGCATTCTTCTGTATAACTTACGACAGTATGTTGTGAAACTAGGATATTTAAATCTCTTGACACCTTTTCTGCTTGCAAAGCAATGGGCTGGGTTCCCCAGAAAGTCACCACTGAGAATACATTTTAGGGGAATAGTGTAGAGTGATTAGTCAGTAGATGATTAGTCACTCAACAGAAAATGAATCAGCAAACTATTTTGGTATTTGTTTTGAGTCATTTTTAAATAAACAAATACAAAAATTCTATTATTCCAGCTTCTCAATAATGGTAAATTGAATATCTTTGTGTTATGGACTCTTGGTCAAGACAAAACAGGACATTTAGGTTCCACTTTGGGCTTTAGGGAACAGTGATGAATACTTTACAATTTTTAGAGTTTTTAGACCAAAGAACTAATCAATTGTTCAAGAAAATAATTGAATATTGGAAAATAATTTGCAGTCCTAAAATAGATGGAAATGCAGATTGAAGGTCACTACAAGCAAAACTTTCACATACAGCAGGTAAATGTAAATATGTCCAGACATCCAACAATCAATGAAACGTTTTGCTTAAATGACAATATTTAGTGTCTGTTTCCATTTTTATTATAAGAAAGCTCATTTCAACAGTGCAGCCAGTACTGAGGAGTCTTTTTTTCTATACACTCATACACTTTTCTATACCTCATTTCTGACCTCAACATTTTGACACCTTACCTCCTGTGTTACAAAGTGGATTTTATTTCATCAGTTAAGCCTTACTTGACTCTATTAGGTTCAATCAACCATAGAGGATAATAAAACATGAATGCATTAGTATAAAATCATTCTGGTGTGTGAATGTATGTGTGTGTGTTTCAACAGAGCTGTAAAAACCAGTGGAAGGTAAAGCGATCCTTGCTCTGCGTCAGGGGAAGAACTTGTCTGCTGACCTGTCGACAAGCACTACTGGCCCTGTCCACACCCTGCCAACACACTGCATCCTCTGTCACTCTCTTGTGTTCAATTGATGTGTTGCCTGATTTTATTTGTTAATTTATTTTTATTTGTGTTTTGATTTCTCACTCTTTTCTTTTTTCCCCTTTTACACTTTTTCATTTTCTTAATTTGACTTCTTTTTTCACTCATACTTTTATGACCGATCTCCCTTTTTTTCCCCACCTGTCCTTGCATGTTTTGCATTGCCAAAGCAAATTTTTAATCAGTATTGTCAGTGATTTTGTAAGGGGGAGTCTTTACAAAGAGTTGGTGTCTTACACCATTGTTTATCACTATATCCATTCCTATAGATTCTTGAAATTTGATATGGAACGATGGCTCGACAGCCAGCTAGGGATAAAATCAAATGATAGAAAACCTTTATTTGAAATGTGATTTGCAACTCTCACTGCCCTCTGCAAACTTGGGTTCTGCTTTTGTTCACAAGTTTTAGGACTGTTCTACGTTATAAAGGGACAGCTTATTTACTCCCTGCACGCTCTCATCTAACTTTAACAGATTGTGCATGTGTGTGTCTGTTTGCGCACACATATCTTTATCAGTTCAGGCTGCAGTGAGCCTCGATAATGTTAGAGCATCCAGAGTAATCAGGCCAAAATGTTGCCGGCACACTGAAATTGCTCCTGATCCTTCTGATTGCCATTCTGCCATTGCTTCCCTCCCTCCATCCATCCATCTTTGAGGTTTAATGGCACATGGAGAATGTTGTGATCTCAGAGGGGCCAGCAGCTCTGCAGTGTCTATCAAGCTCTCCTCACTTCTGTGCATATGTGCCTATGAGTAAATGTTTGTGTATGTGTCTGAATGTCGGAGAGTTAAAAGATGTCCGTCTGAGTGCATAGTTGGAAGCTCTCTCGAGTGTTTTGGAACTTTTCTACCTGGGTGTGAGTGTGTAGTGTCAACCTGTTGGCACCTTCAAGGACTCTGGAGTGGCTGTATTTTGTCGAGGTTTTCACCAGCGTCCATAATGAAATGTCCTGTTCAAGATCTCTCCCAGCTCACAGACCACGTCTCCTCTCCTGATAGGAAACATGTAATTATTGAGGAAACAAAAATTGAATACTGTGTCTGTAATAAGCATGTATAAAATAAAAAATCATTTATTTCCCTCCCTCCATGTCCCACTGTTTCACATCACAGAGTAAATACTGCATTTATTTATGCATACATCACCTAAGGACTAACCGCATTTATCTGTGGTGGGGGGAGATATTTCATCTCCGGTGTAGGTGCACAGGCACTGAAAACACTCAGTAATGCAAATACACCCAACACACATACACATACACACTCCCTGTGGCCTCATCAATAAGCCATATTACTGAGCTGGTCTTACGGGAAGCCACAGTAAATTAGTGTGTCAACAGTTAACATGGGCTGCACTGACATACTCATTTACTGCCGGGGCAGAGCTGAGACATGCTAACACACACACACACACACACACACACACACACACACACACACACACACACACACACACACACACACATAGGGGAGCACATATATGGACACACAGATTTGTGGAGATTTTCACTCATCCAAGAATGCACACTTGAACAGACACGAAAGGCAATTACACACATGAAGATGATAAGTACAAGGATGAACATGTATACACACATTTACCTTTAAAATATATTTAAACATATCTGGGGAAAAAACCTGAATGTAGACTATGTGGATTGTCCTTCTGTGTGTTTATGCATGTATATATGTGTCTGTAGAGTGGTGCATATGTGTGTTTCTGTGTGGGTGCACGACTGAGTGGTGATAATCACAGTACAGCCTGTGGAGACTGCAGGGAGTCCACTCAGCGATTAGCAAGGACATGGAGGTGATAGAGACAGACAGATATATCATCAACCACACACGCACACAAACAAGCACAGACGTTCACTGACACACACATAGACACAAGCAGCATCCAGGGATCACAGTAGGCTGAGCAGAGTCAGTGAAAAGTGTCTGCTCTCTCTCTAATAACTTTCTCTCTTTGCTTTCTGTGTCTTCTGTCTCTGTCTTTTTGCTCCCTCTATTATTGATCTAACTACATTTTACCCCCAGCTGCCTCTTTATTTCCCTGTCTCTTATACTTTTTCTGCCTTCACCTTATTCATTTTTCTCTCCTCAACTCTTTCATCCTATACTCCTTGTCTCCCCTCTGTCTGACTTTCTCAGACAACTGCTGCTCTCTCTTACTGTAAATTTCCCCTTGCCCCCCCCCCCCTTTCTTCTCTCTCTTTCTCTCTGTGTGGTTGGAGATAAGGATGTCCTCCCTAGATGTTTGACTCAGCTGGTAGTGTAGCAGCAGCAGTTAGCAGCTTAGTCCTCCTCAGTGGGGAAATGACGTGCGCTGCGAAGATGTCAAACTGTCTTTGTAACTACCCTTGTAATTGAAATGTTACCATGCTTGTGGAGTAGGTGTCAAATCTGTCAATCTAAGTCTTTTTCCAGTGAACTGCAATTTTAACTGTAGGAAGAGTTTGGATTGCATGTTTCTTCCTTGTAATTTAAGTGTTGTGTTATTTTCAAGACTAGATATTAAATGTAATGTCTTCTCACAGCTTTTGTTTGACACATTCAGGAATAAGATGGGTAGTGCCCAGGCTTAGAGCTGAACAGTGTTAGTATGAAGGGTGAGCTCTCGGTAAAATTTCTCGTGAGGTAAATGTTCTAAAGATTGTAATTGTAATTTAGTTATAAATGAATATCATATGTTTCTATATTCCGTTATGTATGTTTCCATGGAATCTATCACAATGAAGCTGAAGTAAAAAAATAAAAAAAATCTTCTCGACTCTCTTTTAATTCCCTACTGTCTATGTGAACTGGAGGAGACGACAACATCGACCATGAGATCTCCATGCTTTTGAATTGAACTGGCATGTTTGGCATTTCACACACTGGGAGATGCGAGTACATGTGTCCTGCCAGAAAATACACTCTTTTATTTCCTGCAGCTTATTAATTGATATCTTGTCCTTCTAAGACATGTTCCACTTGATAAAGTCCTTCTACTTGTCCAGCACCTTGTCCCACCTTCAAGGGCACCTGCTCTATAAAATAATGTGTCCTCCACCTTAACCCTTGCTTTTTGTTGGCATTTTCTGTCCCACTAACCAGCTGTATTTCATCTGACCTTATCAAAACACAATATGTAGAAATCTATTCAACCTTCCTTTTGCCGCAAACTGAAATTACAAATTTTATGAAGGTGATAATACAGAAATGACCATAAAGCATTGTTATTACACCAAGGAGAGTTATGTTTTTATGTTTTACAAGTTGGTAATATATGAGCAAATATGCATTCCTTTTGTCTGCCAAAAAGTTATTCATAGACAAAACACTTTATATGGTGTCCTATATAGTGACATTACTTGTGTCTGGTGTAAATTGGAACTCAGAGATGTCTTACTCCCTGTTAGACCTCTTATGAACAAACTAAACAAAAAATAACAGAAATTCGAATTGACTTATTTGGGATTCAGAAGGGGTAATACTGTGGAAAAAGAACTGGCCATACCAAAAACTGATGTAGAGCGTATGAAAACCCATTATATTTTACAGGTTTTAATGATGGGGCCTTGGTGACCCTTTAGAGAAGAATTGCGTAATTTTCTATGGAGGACCACTGAAATATGTCATCGGTACAAAATTATGTCCCAACACAATTCTCAAAATTTGGAAAATTCATGTGTCAGCGTGATGAAAACAAAGTTAACCAAACATGTGGTTCTTTGGATTGATTGCAAACACAGAAGCTTTCACAAACTGGTCACTCTTTTAAATATTTATATGTTTTGTATGACCCAAGCAGCTAACATCTTTGTGTACTTCGAAAATACACTGTAGGATCAGTCTGATTACACAGATTTGTTTTCCCTGTCCTCCTTTAAAGCTAACATTTTACACATTGGTGTGACAGCTGAGGCACTGTGTTTAGCACCATCAGTCACTGTCTGAATTGACAACATAGTTTACAGTGAAAAGAAAGAGAGTGGGGGTGGGGGGCTAGAGATTTGGGGTGTGGGGGGA
>NC_084982.1:22103804-22183804 GCF_963691925.1 Scomber scombrus | reverse complement strand
TTGGGCCTCAAAACAGTTACTGAATTCCTTTTGGGGCTGCAATCTTTCAACAAATTTCTAAACAGTCACAAGATAAACACAAGATAAATCACGAAGAAATCTATCAGGAGTGTTTACTTTGCGTGTATTTGTATTGGTTTATGAAGTCCATTGCCGAACAATGTTGCACTGCTTTGCAGAAAATGTTGAGCCCTGTTCATCTCGTTTTACTGGACTTCCCCACTTCTTTTTTTTTTTGCTAGTGTCTGTTGTAACATGGTTTAACAGAAGTGAGAGCAGAAAATGGTTCTTGAGATAATCTGATGGAGACGGTGGGCAGGGACTGTTGGATGTCGTCCTATGTTACCTACATGGCTGAATAGTTAAATGAATAAAAGTCCATTTTTATTTCAAAGTTTAATTAGAGTTAACCCCTTGAAATGCACCATCTCCTAAATAGATTTAAGGTAAACAAACAAAGAAGGCTTGAATTAATGGAAAGAAGTAATCGATTTGAGTGAGTTAGGCAAATTATTCCAGTCTGATGGTGCTTTAAACTTAAAAGCACCTCTCCCAATGTCTTTAAGGTTCTAGGTACAATAGAAAAAAAGGTTGTTTAGTGTGTCTAAGTGAATATGATGATCGGAATGAGACTAAAAGCTGTTTTAAGTATAAAGGATAGTTAAAGTAAATGCATTTGAAAACAAAATGTATCTCAGAAGTGAAGTGGGAGTCAGTTCAGTCTGACATACATGAAACAATTATGTATGCATTAAGGGCATCTCAGGAGAAATCTACAAATATTACTGTAGATTACATTTAAAGGCTGTTCTGGTATATGATATCACCGTAATCAATAATGGGTAATAAAAACCGTTGGACAATTAGTTTTCTTACTTGGAGAGTAAAACAATAAATTAAACAATATAGTATTCTGAGACTAGGATTTATTGTATTTCTAACTAAATCAATATGAGGTCTAAAAAGAAAATTCATATTCAATCAAAAGTCCCAAGTATATAAAATGTATCAACTTTAATAAGTGGGGACCCATCAGTGAAATGAATAGCCAACTCAGCAGGTGAATGATTAAGATTATAACTAGTACCAAACAAAATACTACGAGACTTCTGCTTAGTAGAACAATTACAACCCATTTTTTAGAGGATCATCAAACAAAGATAAGGCCCTAAAATAGTTCCTTGTGGTAGAAGTTTAAAAAGACTGAAACAACAAATCTGACCTAATTGATAATAAATGTCTACCTTTAACTTTCATTGTTTACCAGCAGGCATGTTTATCAGCTATTAAATTCACTCAAAAGAAAGTTTCATGCGTCTTTGATATAAGGTATCAACTGATACCTTTCCCAGTCTGTTGCAGTAACATCATGAATGAAATGATCAATATTTACGTTTTTACACTGCCTCATACTTATGTATCTTGGAGGAAGGCGGGGGATTTTAATCTTCCAAACACAGAGAATAACAGAATCAGAGACCACGTCAGACCACGTCTGACTTTATAATCCTATCAGGGTGAGAGACAAATATCAAATTTACTGTAGCAGGGATGATGTTGTTTCAGAAACTCTGGTAGGTTCAGTAATAAGTTGAGTTAAATTTATGCCATCAAATAAGTTTTTATCATTTGAAGAGGAACATTCAAACCAATTTACATTAAATTCCCCAAAATAATCAATTTGGATGTACAATAAGGGGGTCAATTATAGATAATATATATTTTGTGGATTCAGAAGGTGTAGATGGAAGTCTATAGAGATTTCCTATCACCAAATGTTTATTGCGATGAAACCATATCTTAAAAAATACACTCAAATATTCAGGGTCGACTTGAGGATTAACAATTTTTGACCTCAATCTAGAAGTGACATATGTTGCCACACCTCCCCCTCTGCTGCCTCTATCAGTTCTTAACACAACATAGTCCTCAATGCGGATTTCACCATCAGAAATAAAACAGTTTTACCAAGTTTCAGAAAGACTGATAACATTAGGTCTATGGTGAGAAACCCAGGTTCAAGACACAAGAGGATACATTTTTGGGGTAAGACTCCTAATGTTAAGATGGATAACTTAAACATGTTATAGTATTAATGATGTAAAAATAACACATGGAAAAGTAAGTCAATCAAGGGCCGGCCCCCACCCTCCCCCTCAAAAAAACTGTCATAACAGTGATGGAAGATAATCCGAATACACCCTCCCTCTCCGTTAATGTTAACCTAGATTTAAAAACCAAACCAAAAAAAAGCTGTGATAAGAACTAGGAACAAGGCACAGTTTAATTTCAGACCTCAGGTGACTATTAAGTAATTTATAAAACAAAACTGCAAGTCCAGTTAAAGGGCGCACACAGCAAGGACATCCAGGTATTTCACTAGGCAGCTAATTTGGCAGCAAACTAGTGTGTCTAGTAGTGAGCAACAGTCATCTGGAGATAGCAAATGAGTCACTTTCTAGCCAGCATAGTCCGATGAATGGTTGGTGGGGCTAATTGTGAGTCAGTATCAGGACAAATAGTTGCTTAAGAATGTTTAGCCTTCATGACTAAAGAAAATCTTTTCTTACCTCTTTCCTTTGTTACAATGGTAAGCCTGGCAGGAAACAGCAGGACTGGCTTAAGGTGTGGGTTGTAGAGCTCTGACATCACCTCTAGGTATGTGTAGCCCTGCTCCATTACCTCCGCAGTGTAGTCCTCATTTATGGTAGCTTGCCTCTTCTGCTCAGAGCTTCACATATGGTCTTATCTTTCTGTAGGCACCTGGATAGCGGGATATGAAAGGCCTCGGTCTCTGTCCAGGCCCCAGTTTGTGGGAGAGTGCCCGATGAGCTCTGTTGCACTCCGGCGGCATATCCAGGACGCCAACGCCGAAAAGCTCTGCAAACAAGAACGAAGTGGTATGAGGCCCCGCAATAGGCTGATGACTTTGATATTGTTACGGTTATGGGACTTGATGTCAATGATTTTGACTATCAAAAGTTGTTTCCAATGCTAACAGGCGTTCATGATGTAGGTTAGCGTTAGACTTAAACACAACAATCTTCAAAGCATGGTTTGACACTGTAACGTCAGCTTGAATGCGGTCTAGCATCGAGATGGTTGTCCCAGCGGAGAGGGCTTTTTGATGTTCATGTGGCTTCTTTCATTGTGGTATAACACAATGGTGATTCATGCTTCTGCATACTGTAAGTGATGTGTTTGTTTTGAATTATAAATGCAACTAGAAGTGGGAAGTTTGTGTGAGCTGTAATTACAGACACTGGAAATAACTCCACCTACAGAAACCAAAATTAAAAAATGACAAACTTTAGAATCGGCACTTTGATGATGTGAATTAAGGAGGGAGTTACCGGAGAACAAGTGTACAGTTGTAGTTGTGCATCTATTTATAGGAAGGGGAGAGTGGGCGACGAGGGGGGGTGATATAATAATTGGAGTTACTTCCAGGGAAAATTCTATTTTTGCAGTCTGGCAGAGATACAGGAACATGTGAATGGATGGCGGATTGAGGGAAAGGGAGGGATAGACAGTAGCTTTCTGGAGGAAATCCTATTTTCTCAGTCTGATTCTGAAAGGGAAGGATAGACAGATGGATGGCTGGCTGGCTGGCTGGTTGACTGACTGGCTGGCTTGCTGGATGGAGGGATGGATAGATAGATGGATAAAAATGTGGTATGGGTATGGTTGATGAACACAGAATAAGTAAATAAATGGAAGCCACCAGTGTAGTAAAACGAATGGGTGCGTAAAGACAGAAAGTCGCTTGCTGGGTATGGATGGATGGATGGATGGCTGGATGTGGATGGATGGAGGGAAAGGTGAGTGGATGGATGGAGAAATCAAATTGCTTCCAGTAAAATCCTATTTCCTGCAGCTGGTAGATTTAGCACCTGGAGTCCTCAGATTACCATAATAATCTACCATGAGGAAATAACCAGATTCTGGACTCAGGGTGTGTGTGACTGCATGTGTGTGACTGCATGTGTGTACTTTTGTGAGTCTGTGTAAGTGTGTAAATGTGTATGCACATGTCTATTTGTATGTCTCCATCCAGCATATACTATTGGTGTGTGTGTGTGTGTGTGTGTGTGTGTGTGTGTGTGTGTGTGTGTGTGTGTGTGTGTGTGTGTGTGTGTGTGCTCTAAGCAAGGTAAGATGAGAAAGGGAAATGAGGGGTTGCTACTCTGGCCCCGCAAATTTGATTTGGAGCTGCCACTTCATTGAGATGGTTGACCGCATCCACCACCACCACCCCCCCTCCACAATACACTAACACACACACACACACACACACACACACACACACACACACACAGATTGGTGGACTCTAATTGATTGAGGAGCGTTGGCTGATGGACAGCGTCTGAGATGGGTGGATGAGATGAGAGGGGGGGGGGGACAGCTGTTTCATTTCCCAGACCTACTAAAGTGTGTTAACAGACACCAAACACACAGAATGTCCCACACACACACACACACACACACACACACACACACACACACACACACAAATACAAAAGTGTGTAATGTTGTCATGTGGCACTGAATGGTTTGATGACATGGAAAGAGGAAGACAGATACAGACACACACACTCTTATAATGCTATCATGCAAGCCTGACTGAACACATTATTCTAAGAAGAAACCACGTGAACTGTCTCTTGAGTGTGTACTAAAAGGAAAACACACATACGTGCATGCACACTCACACAGTGTGGGAGTGTAGCATGCTGGTGTCAGGTCACCTTTAGATCGCTAACAAGGGAAATGAGTGATCATGTCTAATCATTAATCCATCAGGACGAAATCTGGGTCAAAGACTCAAAGATCATCAAATATTGCTGACAGGCCACAGACACTGAAGAACAAAGAACGCATATATGTAACAATGCTATGGTTTTCTTATTTTGTATTTATTTATTTTTTTAAGATTTATGAGCCAAAGAACAGGCTAAGAGCTAAATAAGCTTGTTGTCAATAACTGTCTGCCCAAATGATTGACTGTCTTTCATTAAGTATGACACAATATTATTTCTTTGTCCACAAGAGTGCAACTCCACAAAAAAGCTTTTTTTCCTTTTTAATAAAATACAAAACAAATAAATTCAAAAAGCCTTTATTAAGATGACTACATGATGAAAAACTTTGTGGTTGATAGATATTTTTCTTGCTTTTTAATTTGTCACTGAAGTTGAAATGTTGATGGTATTCTTTTAATAACAGTTATTTTAATTTAGTTTTGGACAAATGATATAATGTTATGTCTGAAAGTGTGTGTTGCGAAATAGCACAACAATATATCAATGCCTTCTGCTCAATACGGTATCATCCTCTCTCTCTCTCTTTCTCTTTCATTAACGCACAGACACACAAACACATACATATTCTTCCTAACTACTGCCATGGTCCTTCTCATGACTATTCTGTGTCTCTTCATTTCATCCTCCTCCTCCTTTTTCACCACCTCTGCACCATATTTCTCCATGTTTTAACATCTCCCATATTTCCCGCTACATCCTTTTAGCCTAACAGCTAAACACTCTGATAACACTTCCATTAAAACATAAATCTTAGCTTTTTGTGGCTTGCCCGGACGGTCCAAACATGTTTCTGGGTGCAGGTAAATTGGCTTATTATTGCCCCATGTGGTCACTATAGGTAAACCGCCTATTGTAGGGGAAGTAATGCGCCTATTAACGTGTGGCGGACCAGAAAGAGACAAAAAAGATGCCTCACTTGAAAACATACTTGGACAAACCACAAAAAGGCAATGCTTTATTTTAAGAGTTTCAGGCTATACATTTTATAGGCCTTGATGAGAAGGACAAATTGGTTGATTTGGCTAATGGATGGCATATGGTTATTCATCCAAAATGGTTTCCCAAACATTTAAAAGCCTGAAATCATATGCAATGTACATAGATGATGCATTGACTGCTTCACTGCTGTAATATGTCAATGTTGCCAACTTACTGGACCTGGAATTCATTTTCAAGGGTTTATGATATACATGGAGTAGAGTTTTAGGGAAAAAAAGCTTATTTTTTTACTCCATGTAGATCATAAACCCTTGAATATAAAAAAAAACACTCATTGAAATAAGCTGAGAAATATAAACATTACAGTATTTTATGTCCAGAAATACACATTTCCCCTGTTTTTTCTATGGGTTTACATTTCAGTCTTGCTTGGTCCAGTATGGCAGCAGTGTTGACATACGATGCAAAGGCCATTTCGATGTCTATGTCTATGTATATGTCTATACCAGAAATGATAAGATATTATTACTGCGTTACACATTAAAAATGTATTATTTAAAGCATCTATGCAGGTTTTAGTCAACTTCTGTTTCTTTGCTGTAAAGTGCCTGTCTCTTAACTCTCTGAAGTTCTCCCTCCCACTTTCAATCCTCTCTTTCCCTTAAACTTTTTCTGTCTAACAATCAATGCTTTTTTTCCCCTGCCAGCAGATAGGGGTGGTGACAGAGGGCTGAAGATGGAAGGAGTCAATGAGAATAGAATAGACCACTGTAACTCAATCTTTTATGTTTTTTTCTTTTCCATCTGCCTTCCTCTCTTCTTTATAGCTCTGGATGGCCTTAAAACAAGGCACAGGATGAAATACAAAGGATTTAATGAAGCATCTCTCTCTCTTCCATTTTCTCTGTCTCACATACACACACACACACACACACACACACACACACACACACACACACACACAGAGAGGACCACTATTTCCAGCACCCTCTTTTTAGGGTTCTTCGCCCACTCCAGAGTTTTATGGCGCTGTAATAAAACAGACAAAAGACAAATGGCCAGTGAAGAATTGCCTCTGCAAGGGACGTTTAGCAGTCACTTAGTCATTCAGCTGGTCAGTTACACAGTCAATAAGTTGACCATATAGTCAAATAGTAAGTATCCAAACCAGGTGTGGAGGCAGTCAGTAGTGTAATTCAGCCCAGCGAAAGTGCAATTTGAATAACAAGTCATATATCTAGAACTTCTCCAGTTTGTTAGTCAGCAGCCAGTAAACCAGTCAGTCAGAAAGAGATAAAAAATGAGTAAAAGATTAGAAAATGAAGACATAAAAGGGGGAATAAAGAACAAGAGAGAGGCTCATTCCAGTAAAGCTTAATGCTATTAAACTCGTATTATTGTAAATCATACATAAAAAACCTCCTAACCAAAAAATCTGATCTTATTGTCACTTTTATGACCCTGCGGAGGAGTTTTACTATTACAGCAGTCCTTGCCATTACAGCAAGGACACATTCACATACCATATGTAAAGCTTTTTTCTCCCGCTAAAACAATTGGCTGAACTCAACTCCTCCCAAACACAGTTGGTCTCTTGGTGTGACCCCCTACTGCTCCCCCACTCCATCAAGACTAATGGGTTGTGACACACACACACACACACACACACACACACACACACACACACACACACACACACACACACACACAAGCATGACATTGCACAGCGAGAACACTAAAAACATTGGGCATATCTATCTGTCTCAACAATCTCTGTGACCCCTATTACCCCTGTATTTGGCTGAGCAAAGTTCCACTCAAAGCAGTAGAACACCAGCACTCAAATAAAGAGAAACATCGTCCGTCTTGCCATTTGTCCATGTCAGGTTTGCGGTGGCAATCTGAGAAAGCAGGACATCCTGGCAATGATCTCATGTACCCTTCTAGGTATGCTCGGAAAGCCTGTCTCATAGAAATTAGGTTTATATAATATGTAATTCTAAAAGCAAATACTGTATGTTTTGGAGGAAATTTGATGCCAACTGAATTATGTTTTCTGTCAAAATAATGAGGAAATGTTGTTAATTATTGTATCTGGCATGTCTCAAAAATGTTGATACTGAACATATGAGTAAAATGTTCAGTGACAATGTTTTTTTCCCGCAAATATATCTGACTTTGCAGTACAATATCCGCAGCTAGTAAGTACAGCATTATTTAACTTATTTTCTTTATGTTTAGGCACCTGCAGCATTTGGTCTTGTTTAGGGAAAGTTTGTGGATGTGGTTTAATACCATAGAGAGCCAGCAGAGATTTGAAGCAACCCTAACCCTAATCCTAAGCACAACATATTTATTAACAAATCCAAACCACAATCTTTCATTAACCTTAACCAAAGTGTTGCAAGTGCCCGAACCTCAGCACACACTGGACTCAGGATGTCAATCTCGGTCCACCCTTACTCCCTCCCTCTGACTTTGGTGCTTCATTCATTTGGAAAAAAACAACAACAAAAAAACTGATTCCAGGCAATAATTATATTTGCAAATGTAATGTTAGAAAACAATTTAGTTGTATAAAAATGTAATTTCAAGGAGAGATGTTTGCACTGGGAGATGTAGACCGTACACCACATCCTGCATTTATACCCTAAAATGGCTTTGTTGTTGGTTGTGCTGCTAAGCCTCTAAAATAGAGGAGATTAATTTGTTGAGCTCTTCTTTTTCTAATGAACAACATAACCTGCATTTTCTGTTAACTTGTATACATAACCCCATTATTATTCACACTTGAGCTCATGACCATAAAAATAAGACACAATGTTGATTGCTGACTCAAACAGCCAATAACTGAAGGAGAAAATCAGAACAACGATGGAATCATCGATTGAAAATTATTTGTGCTCTTTCTTCATCAACACAGTTCAGTACAGCACTTAGAGTCCTGCATCTAATAGAAAAATGAACCTTTTTACCTTCACCTGTGAATAACACTCAAAGATACTTGAATTCCCCTATTCACCATTCACATGAGTAGACAGGCTGCAACTGTTAAAGACACACTGATGTGTCCAGAGGAAGTAGGATCCACCAATGACCAAATTTGTGTGAGGGTATGAGACAGAGAGAGACAGAAATAGTTGTACATGTCATACACAACAATACTTAAACACAGAATTACAGTATCTTGTATAAATCTATTCACTTGACAATATTGTCATATTTGTTTGTTTGACACTAAAATCACAACAATAAAGTGAAGGTAATCTCATGGAAAAATAAAGACTTAGAGAATTTATCTTCATTCTATCACAAGTTTTAAAGTGGAAGTGAAAGTGATTATGAGTGTTTAGTTTTGGTCCAGTGGGGCTCCAAACTGCAGCATGAGATAACATCTTATATCCCACTGAGAATGACAGATTTACATGGATCAAACACATGTTCGGGGTTTACCTGAATGGGTCAACTAGCCTCAACTGACCCTCTGTCACAACCCTTTTTGAACAAAAATGGTTGGACACAAAAGTTACAGAAATGACTCTAAACAGCCACCCCAAACCATCTGACCATTTGACAAGCACTTTTGAATGTAACATATCGGCCCCTTGTCTTCAGCCCTCTCTGGCAAGCAAAAAGCACCCACCGCTAAGAAATGAGTGCATGATAATGGTCTGTTTGGCTAGGAAGGAGCCTTGTAGTATAGTACAGTACTGTGCAAAAGTGTTAAGTGCTTTCTATGTTTAGATTCTTATCCATTATGCAATACCATCGGGGAAGCATCTGATCAGTCTCAAATTTATTTTGCAGCAACGATCCAAACATAAATCCAAAGTCATAAAGAAGTACCTTCAGCTGAAAGAAGAACAAGGAGTCCTGCAACAGATGGTAAGGCCCCCACAGAGGCCTGATCTCAACATCCTCGAGTCAATCTGGGATTACCATTACAAGCGCATTCAGGATTTTTTTCTATTTATTGAACTAAAAAGCTATTCATGGCATTATTTTTGGAAGCATCCTTACTTTTACTTTTACTTTTACTGCTTAAAACCTTTGCACAGTAACTGTATTGTTTTCTGTGTGTACCCCAGGAAGAGTAGCTATTGCCCAGCGCAATTGCTAATGGGGATCCTAATAAACAAACAAACAAACAAACAAACAGTATAACAGCCCCCTCTCCCCAAAAGGAAATGTGGATGCTCAGCTGTGTCCACTCTCCAAATCAGTCACAAAATTCTCATTAAACACAGGTGTGGACACTTGCTCTAATGAGCCTACACAGCTCCCATCCCAGGAAAAATGTTCCTCTATTACAGCAGGTTTTGGAAAGTATTCAACCATTATGTACAGTATGTGTGAATAAATCCATAATAAGATGTGCAAAAGTTGGTATGGTATTATAACCTTTAAATAGAGATTTCCTGTGGGCATAATCTTCATTTATTCCCCCCCTCTGGTTCATGGGTGTAGATTTTGGGACCTGTCCCTACCAGCGTCAAGGTGTTGCTGTATTGTCCCTACCATTATGTGTACTGATCTCAAACAATCTTGTCATTTTAACTCCACATAACATCACTGGTAAGATCTATGTAAGTCAGCAGGTTTGTGTGTTTCCTGTGAAAAGAGTGCTATGATAAATAAAGTTATTATAACTAAGATTTAGGAACAAGACTACACATCTCTCCTTCATTCGATCACCTACCTATGTGGGTGTGCCTAACACCCTTTTCTCCATTTTGTCTTAGTTGTAACGACCCTCCCCAAAACCCCATTCGCCTTCTCTCTCAGTGCAGGAACCGCATGTGGATGATGAAGCCGAAGCTCATTGAGATGAGCCGTCAATCTGAATCTTGCTCCCTGGGCTCGATGTTCCAGACACATCATGACCACCATTCATTTCCTTGTACTCAACCTCCTACATTCCTCCCGTCATCCCACCATACACGACCCTCATGCAACAGTCAAACCAAATAAACTATTAGACTGAAAGAGTTGGATAACAACTTGATGATCTGGCAACCCTCAACTTCAAGCTGAACACGTCAACTAGTTGCACGGCAGTAGTAGAAATGATGATGAACAATGGAGAATGTATTTTCTTGGAACATTTATTGTAAAAATAATACTTTTGGTTTCATTTTTTTATTGACATAATAAATGTGAATAGTCAATATAGTAAACTTTTGGCATAATCAAGCTCTTTTTCACCTACACTGTGTATGTGTGTGTGCATATGAAAGAGCAAAGAGTACATATGCAACAGTTTATTTTGGCCATCCGACAAAAAATGTCCCTACAAAAGTTAAAACCAAACCTAAGCCCTTGTTGGAGTTCAAATCAGACAAGATTATCTGTGGCCATCAATATCAATTATTATTCCTTTAATTTCAGTTTACAATCCTGTAGAGAAAACCTCAACATGCAACAGGGTCAATTTATTGAATTAAAAAATGTTTTTTATCCTAATTTTTTGTCAACACTGTTTACCATCAGTACAGCACACTTACATGAGTTAAATTAAAAATGTATTTAACATAATTTAATTGATTTGAACAGAATTGAAATTAAATTAATTTGGATGAAACGACTGAATTGGGAGAGCGAGGAAAACAAGCCCTCCACAGGTGATGAAAAGCGTGTGTGTGTGTGTGTGTGTGTGTGTGTGTGTCAGTTAATGCATTGTTAGGCTAATTTCCCAACAGCCTCCTGTAGAGACACATTGTTTCATTTCAATATCAAACGGCTGTGAGGGAAAGCTTTTTAAATGGCACACTAATTGTTGTAATGGTCTGTTCTTCTGCACCTCTCCTGTGCTCACTCGCTCTCTCTCCACTCCCCTTTTACAACCTCTCTCTCTTCCTTTCACACTGTATTATAATGACCTGCTCCCATCTTTTTGGCTTTCTCTTGCTCCACGCACACATGAACACAGATTTGTGAGTGACAGTTTAATGAGAAGTGCTTTTCCATTAAACAGACAAAAGGAGAGAATGCATCAATTAACACCCACTTACAAACAACACACACACACACATATACTCACACATTTCTAGATGAATAAGATTTTATGTGTTAGGCTCAGACATACAAATACACACAGCAAAGACTGATGTATAGATGCATCAATTAAATCAATCACAACATCGCATTCATGCCACTCTTACACTTTGATGTGGATGAATGAATCTCTTTCTCCCCCTCTCTCTTTCAAACACATACAGCACAGTAGGTATAGAAAAGATGTCTGCGATTCTTGTGTCTTTTTGTCTAGTCTCCTTGCACACAAAACACACACTTGTGCACTTGTACGCTATGTACATGAGCATTGTACGGCTATAAAAAGCTAAAAGTCAACATTCAGAGAGACAGACTGGTAAATCAAAAGATAAAGTATGATGTTCAGTAAGTGATTCTCACGGCAAACCAGAGAAACCAACCAAAATAGAGCCAGAAGATTTCAGAACTTATGCAACTCATGCAATTCTTTCTAGATATTTAGTGTGCCCAATTCTAAAATTTACTTGCCATCTTTCGAACCTAGTCTGCTTCCTCAGAGCATGTGCAGCTAATAAGAACAAACAACTTTTCCAAGTGTTATGGCCTTTGTGTTTATATCTGGAACACAGTAAATTACCTGGCAACTACAGACTTGCAGCAACATGAGCTACCATATATTATATACTCTAGTCTAGTGTGTATATGTGGGGGTGTTATTAAAACAATGAAAATACATGAATTCAAGTCAAGACTTTAAATGCCCTTCTAAAGTACAGAGTACTTATGAAATTATGCACAGCGAGGCATGCATACTTTGAATATTTATTGTAAACAGTCATACTATAACTTCATTAGTCCTGAAACAAATTGATTAATAATATACGGTACATGTCATACTTTTAAACAATATGTTTCTTTTACGCTGACTTAATTATGAGGAATATAACTCAATTCTAAATTGGTGTACCAAATTTGTTATCCTAAATTCCATAGAGATGTGTAGTGAGACTCAGAAAAAGACAACTTGCCATGGCAGATATCTAATTGGGGATGTTGCTGAAACAAAACATGTGGCAGACTGCTGGCCCAACAGGATGCAAGATCAATGATGCAGCCACAAAAGGTTTAAGGTTTTTGAAAGAAGCTTTGGTGTGCCAAGTTTTGAATGTACATACAGTATGTGTGTGCATGCACATGTACATGTGGTGAGTATGACAACAGACAGCAGAGGCACGCAGAAATAAGTACAAAATAATCAGAGCCAGTGCAAAAGAGCACCAGCCAAAAAAAAAAAAAGAAAAAAAAATAGCTCGAAGTTAATTTTCCTCTTCCTCAGAGAGACTGTGTTCATACATGCCCGCACACACAAACACACACACACACACAGATACAGGCAGCAGGAGTGGAATGACTGGACTCCGCCAGTGGTTTATATCTCAATAAATGAATATAAACAAACAAATGAGCACCGGAGGTCTTTGCTCATGAACTCCATCTAGCTTTTTTATTCTAAAGGGGAGAGAGAAAAAGAGTGTAGAGATACAGGTAGTCCTTAAAATGAGAGAAAAAGAAAAACTACAGTAAATAAAAATTTAAAAAAAACTAAAGAACATACAAAACCACAAAAAGACAAACCAGAAGAGAAATGGAAGGAAAACAAAAGCAAAGCCGGAGGAAAAAGAATCAAAGAAGACTCACAGGAGAAAAACAGAATGATAAAAGCATAAGTTCACATTTTTTCAAATCTATCTCTTCTAGGCTGCTGAATTTACTACATGAACAGTTGTTGTACATTACAGATAATTCCAATCACCTCATTAAAAAAAAGATCTGGCCTTTATTAGTGACCAGCCTTTATTTGTTCATGTTGGCAACCATTTAATTACTGACTTTTGCTGTATTTGAGGATGTACAGTATATCTAGAGAACCAAGTAGAGCATGACATCTAATGTTTGTCAAAAGGGTCTGTCTTATCAACTGCACCTTACCAGATGATGTTGTTTTCAAACTGCCATTGAAGTAAAACAGCTAAAAATATAAGAAATAAAAGTGTCTTGTATTTTGCTTTGGTGTTTTTGTGTTGACTGCAAATTTGTAATCATCTGAAAAAACTTCACAGTATTAATTTCCATTTATACATTTATGGCATGACATCCATGGCATGACTTGGATTACAGGAAACTTTTTTTTCTTCACTAATTTCTCTTCTCCCTTGCTTTCTCTTTTTATCATTCCTATATCATTCCCCTGCTTAGATTGTGATGTTCTCTGTGTTCAGCTTCCTGTCTTTCTCAGGTGTACGTGTCTGAATCAGAATGAACTAAATCACCTATAATCAACTTAATAAACAGACACACACACACTCAACCACAGAAATAGAGGCAATTTCCATGACAACGCAACAAAGTGTAAAACACTGGAGCAAACATGCCGACAAGATTTGCAGAGTCTGATCTCACACGTACGTACAGTATGTGTCCAGATATGTGCGCTACCACGGCAAACACCAACACTGGTGTCAGCAGCATGATGCATCTCCAATTAACAAGCAGCAGCAGTCAGAAAGAATAGCAGGACATGTCCTATGAATCAAGATCACAGTTCAGACTCTCTACATCACCTCAAAAACACTTTTCTCCTTTTATGATTATAAGGCCTCAACTACAGCAATCTATGAATTATTTTATTGATGAATCAATTATTATTTTGTCTTTACAATTTCAGAAAATTATTAAAAGTGTCCATTACAATTTCCCGGAATCCACAGTGACAAATTGCTAATTTTGTCCAACCAAGAGTCCAGATCTCAAATATATTCAGTTTACAACAATATAGAAACACTGGAAACAGAAAAAAATTCAAAAGCTAGTACCAGAAACTGTTTGGTATTTGTGTATGAAAAGTGACTCAAGTTTTTCATTAGTTATCAAAATGGTTACCAACTAATGATCTGTCAATGCTGATCAGAGTAATTGACCAATCAGCAACTCTAGATGATCACAATGCACCACATTAGAGCTGGTAGAGATGTCACTCAGATCCACTTGGGTATTAGACACATAGTCCATTAGCACCTGGCCTTAACATGTGTCAGTAATTGGATACGTTATCTGGGTAAGTAAAATCGCATGTTAACGCCTGGTGTAAATGCACTCAGAACGCATTGTTATCGCATCTCAGCCAGGAGGAAATGCAATTTGTACAGCGTGACCACATTCAATAGGGAAAAATCGGCCCAGTGAGTTGAAGGTCAAGAAGATGTCTACTTTACACCAAATTATTCACAATGTCAGTCACAGCTTTTTGTGTGTGTGTGTGTGTGTGTGTGTGTGTGTGTGTGTGTGTGTGTGTGTGAAGGGTGAATACTGTGAGGGTTCTTTCATTAAGCCATTTCAGAGAACAGCCGGTCCATGTTTGTGAATGGAGTGTGTAACTGAGAGGGAATGAACAAGACTCAGTGTGTGTGTGTGTGTGTGTGTGTATAGATTCTCAAAGACGACATTCAGGCTTTTGGGCAGTTCAATGTTCTTTTTTGTGTGTGTGTTGAGAGGAAGCAAGATATGAGGCGCCACTAAAAGCTTCCCTACTCTCTCACACACACACTCTGTTGCTTGTTTTTTTAAAAAGGGTCAACATTTTTTTGTGTTTGTAGTTTTGTGTGCGTGTGTGTGTGTGTGTGTGTGTGTGTGTGTGTGTGTGTGTGTGTGTGTGTGTGTGTGTGTGTGTGTGTGTGTGTGTGTGCATGCTTGAGTGTGTCACATCCTGAAACAGAACGCTATGACAGAAACAGAAGAGAGTGATGGAGAGGGGAGGTGTTGAAGTCACTTGGGTGTCAAAATGACAGAAGGGAGGAAGCGGAAGAGAAGAGAGCAGCAGATGAAAAGAGAGATGAACAAAGGTCAAGTATTTAAAAGAAGAAGGAAGTGTGTGTGATAATCAATACCTGATCCCTCTCTTTATTTCCCAACCTAACTGAGAAACTGTTTGTTTTCTTTTCTCAGTCATGTTGACTGGTCTCTGCTCGTCCAGCCCTGCGCCCTTTCTATTTGACTTGGAAAGAGACAAAGAAAGACACAGACACACACACACAAATTACAACAACCAGTTGAACAAGGCTTTGGGAGGAAGTAGCTCAGGCCAAACACACAATCAGCTTAAAATAATTATTGACTCTTGGCTTTTTGTTTTAAAAAAATGAATAGTTTTAAAAGGGAAGAGATAGTTAATGATGCTGTGGAAGCAGAAAAAGAAAGATTGGGAAAAACAGAGGGAAGATGCACATTCCATTAAATATTTGAGGTACTCAACATATTTTTTACAGATCAGCTATTTAAAACACTGAACAACAACAGTTCAGACAACAGTTCAACAACAATAGATACTCCTTGTTCTGGTAGAAGCAGACCGTAGCTGCACTTTACAACTGCAGCTGCTGGTTTAACATCTGAAAAAGCCAACAAGTCCACCAAAAAACAGCCACATAGGTCATTTGACCATGCACTCCAGAACGACCCCTACAATGATTTTCTGATCAGTTGTCTCTGTCAGCAATAAGCAGCAGGACAACATACTTTGTCAAATCACTGTTAAAAATAATCATGTTTTATGATGTGACAACACTGTGGTTAAGGTCTGGTTAGGTTTTGGCACAAAAACAACTTGGTTAAGGTCAGGAAAAGATCATGGTTTGGGTTAAAATGATCACTTGAAACGTGGTGTGGGTTAAAATGACCACTTCTTTCAAGTTAGGGCCTTTGTCATCAAAGCAACAGGAAACACAATGACGATCATCGTACCGTTTTTAAAAAAACTGTCCTGCCTTGATGTGAACAACGGTCTCCAACCCACGAATTCTGAATATGGAAATGTATAACCTTAAATAGACGTCATCTGAACTGAGTCACTTCTCTGGGTCATTATTGCGACAGCTGCTACATGCCATCTGTCACTCAATCGTAAGTATAGGTCATTCTTGGCAACTGACCTTATGACCCACTGTGCTGATTTTCTTGGGAGAAAAGGCTCAAAAGAAGCAGATTTTCTATATTTCAAAGTGTGGTTACAGGCTTTGGCAGTAAACCAAAGAGATAGACAGCAGGGTCAATAAAAGAACATGTTTCATTCAAGAAGTATTTTCCTTCCAGCATACACATACACACTCTTAAGAGCACAGTTAAATGGCTATTTTCATCAGTGCTGGACCGACTGAAACACCGTAAATTGTGAGTGCTGCTTCAATGGCTTTTGTCAGTACTGCTCAACTCAAACAGAGTTTTATTGACTTTTGTTTTATTACTGTTACGGAAAACAGTCATGTAACTTACATTTCTGGGTCATTTTTGTTATTGGTGCTGTAAACAGAGAAGATGATGTCTTAGGCAAGCATTACATACCCCAAAAACGGAGTAAAGTCCTGCCTTTTCTCAACATCCCATATAAAAAGAAGCAAATAGAAAATAGGTTTAAGAAGGCTGTCTTACAGTATTGTTAAGGGGAGTCGAGTACAATGCAAAGGTACATTTTAAGCAGATAAAAGAATGACAGCAGCAGATTTGTAGGACAGTTTTATCTTCACCTCATTGTTCAGAAGAACTAAAACCAAATAAAAGTTTTCCCATTCTTGCTTCCAAACACTATGTAGTGTATCAAGAATGACACACGCACACAAAAAGACAATTCTCCCAAATCTTAAGCTTCAGTGCAACCTATTGTTGATTCCTGCACTGATTGCAATGGCTGTTGTCTGGAGTTACTTTACTCCTGAAATGCCTTTTTGTCTTCAACCAAAACAGACAATTTTCACCTTTTTTCATAGTAACCACAAATCTGTGCATTCCTTTTATTGTTAAAATGTTTAGTATTACACTGTAATACATTTGGGGACTCATTATGGGCAGATTGAAAAAAAAAGAAAGATCAAACTTTAAGATATGCTGACTTTTATCTCCTAGGGTCTGGAAAACACTGGATTCAATCAATAATATCTTTTAATTGGACCCTTCCTGTCTGGTAAACAGCTTTCAAACTCTGCATCTGTAGTGGTTTATAAATTAATTTGTAAAACAAATTTATGTTTGAATTTATAGTCTCGAATCCCAAGTTGAGATAACTCTACTGACATCACCATGACATCATCAGGGTCATTTTCTCAGCCTTGACAAAGCAGCTCCAGAGCCCCAAAAGACGTTATAGAGAGTCAACAGCACATGCTCAGAAGTTGTAACCCTTCACAATTTTAACAAATTAAATATTTTATTTATTAGTATATAAAAAAACACTACAGCTCCCATGAAAATGTACCTGGGTATTTACGTCATTGTAACTTGGCTCTTAACTCTTTAGCTGTTATCACTGCTGTCTAAAAATGCCTACACTGTTCAGTCCTCTCTGTCCTGCTGTTATTACAGACACGTTTGAACTGACATGACCCCCTCGCTCACCCATGGTGTTGGCACGTCTGTCCAGCTGTGATATTTCACCCACGGTGGTCAAAAATAGGGAATGCCGTTTATCAAAGGCTGTGAAAAAAAACCCAGAAATATTAAATAAACAATGACATTAGATTACGGTTGTTTTTAATTTACCATCGTTGTCTAAACATATGGAGTGAAGAACATGACTTAAACTCTGGACTGTGGAAATGCATTTTTAAGTTATTTACATTACTACAAATGTTAATGAGATTTTAAATGGGTGTATTTGAAGACATAATCAGTATTATTTACCAAATTGACTCATGCATACTGTGTCCTTAGTTCAAGCACAGGTAGTTAGGACAAAGGAATTCATTGTCAAATAATATTCACTACAATAACAAATCTGAATAGCACAGGGGGAAAAAACAAAACAACAAAATTATTATTTTTTGGTGAAAACAGTACAGGCACCTTTATGTTAGCCAGCTTGGGGCTAAAATGTCAAACTAATTTAAAATCGAAATCATCATTTAGCAAAAGTAAATGAATGCTTACTGTAAACTGGATCTCAGTGTAGAGTAGAAACAGCTGAAAGAGATTAACTAGAGTAGCTGGAGAAGAATGGCTCATTACTGTGCACATGTGTGTGTGTGTGTGTGTGTGTGTGTGTGTGTGTGTGTGTGTGTGTGTGTGTGTGTGTGTGTGTGTGTGTGTGTGTGTGTGTGTGTGTGTGTGTGTATGTGTTTATGATTATTATTCATGTGGAGTTGCTATGATACAACGAAGCCAGCTGGGGAGCAAGCACTGCGCTCAACCTTTGTTGCCCTTCCTCATTTATTAAACACACACAGAAATGCATGCAAGCAAGACCCTAAACACACAAACACACGCAAATCAGACAAATCGGTAATCTACCCAAGCAACACAAACACAAACACACAACCCTTCGTGCCCTCACTCATGTTAACATTCAGTTTATAGTAGCAGGCTTTGTAAGTGGCTTCCTCTCCACCCACACACTGCTCACACAGGCTGGGAGCATCAAAAACATTGGTACACTATGTAAAGCGTTGCCAACTACAAAACAACAGGAAGAAATCCATATGTAATCATTTATGTTATAACAACACCTGACTTTTCCACAGATGCCTGTACCATAGCTGGCCAATTAAACAGAGCAACTAGCACACACATTTCCAGTTGGTGTCCAAAGAGAGGGTCATTAACTCTATATCACCATAACATACTGTAGAGGGCACTGAGTTCAATCAAGAAAGTGATACAGAAAGAAAGAAAGTAGCAGAAAGAGAAGGAAGTTCTTGGGGGATATGGACCATAATATCACACAAGAAAGGTGAGCACACACAGTGCCTGGCAGTACCTCTCAGTAGTGTTTGGTTTATACAGGATCTGTTTGCCTCTACATAACATCTCGGTCCTCTGAGAACCATGTATCTTTGAAATATGCCATGAGAGGTCGCTTGTCAGTAAAATCTAAACATATTGTACATATAGGTTGTTTTATGTGACGACAGTCTCAAGTGAAACACGGAAAAGATAAAGTGTGAAAATAAAGAAGTTCCAGTATTTCTATATGCTGTCGTCGTTGGGCAGAAACCGTGTATCTCCATATTTCATCATTTACGTCTGTCTGTTACAAACATTTCACCAATTAAAAGTATTAAATATAACTTGATTAAATCTTGTTACTCCATTGGATTTTTGAAATTTGCTGAAAAGTAATAGTTTTGGATACAAGATTTGCACCTGAAAGCAAGGATATACTGTAAGTATTATGTTTAGTTGTAAGTGTTTGCCTGCAGTATGTGTATTTGGAGGTAACATGTATCCATTTGTGCGTGAGTGTGTGAGAAAGATAACAAGGCTATTCTGGTCAATATGATAATCAGCACAATACAGAGTAATAAATGTGTATGTGTGTGTGTACAGTCCTCTGTGAATGTGCTCAAGTCTAGTTTAAAACAATACTGACATTACCAATAAGTAAAATAAAATGATTATTGTTTGCTATCATTTTTATTCCTGTCCATCGTGATCGCGATGAGATGCCTTCTAAAAGCAGTTTTGTTGTATGTGATGGAGGACAAAAATGTGCAAAATGATTCTGAAATTCAGTTGAAGCTAACCTGAGGCTGCTGCAACATAGTCAAATGAAGAGATCTTCCAAAGTGTAAAATTTGCTCTTTGGCTTTCTATTCCTCTGCTGCAGCTCAGGGAGTAAACACTCTCTGTGGAAGCAAAAAATAAAATAAAAAACTTTGAAAGAAACCAACTTCATTTCATTCTTTAGTGCACTTATGTACTGTGCATATTTATCAACATTAATATGTGTCTTCATGTAAGAGTAAATATGTGTAAATATGATACTTCATGATGGGAGCAAGATGGTTAGCCAGCAGGCAGCAAGCATGAAGTAGGTCAGTGCAGTGCAGAAGTTTCAATGTAAACACAAACAATTGAAAGTTACTTTGGGTCAGTGACAGAACGATTATTGGATAACTCGCCAAACTGTTTTTTGTCTGCAGCCTACAGAGTCAAAAGTACGGTGGCCGAGACCCGCCAACGTTGCAAATAAAAGTAACGCTGCAAACAAAAACAAACGCTGCTGCAAATAAAAAGAAACGCTGCTGCAAATAAAAGAAATGCTGCAAATAAAAAGAAACGCTGCTGCAAATAAAAGAAGCTCATATGCTGTATGTATATATGTTTTTCATAAAGATTGTTTTTATGGTTGATTAGTGTTTTTTGTTATGAGTGAATAAATGACTGATTGATGGATGGATTGATTTGTATATTTGAGTGTTGGGCAGCACTGGTGCCCAGGGCAGTAGACACTGAGCAATTAATCACATAATAATTTCATACACAATAGCCACGTAGTGAACACCACACAACTCGGACGGCGCGAGTGTTATTGTCTTGTTATTACAGTCGCGAATATGGCATAACTATTGCACGGCGATCCGTCCCCCAAAATTTTAATCAGTTGTTCCTGGTCCCATCGCGGACATTTCCTGAAAATTTCATCCAAATCTGTCCATAACTTTTCTGGAGTAAACTGGATAAAACACCGGAGGCCGCCACCTTGCTTTTCTGTTTATCAAATGGAGCAAGCCTATTGGGCTATCGCGGTCACGTGTCGACCGCGTAATGCCTCGCCGTAAAGATCGGGCAGGATTTTTTGCGACAAACTTTTTGCTGTGAGCTTAAATTTGCAGCGTGTTTCTTTTATTTGCAGCGATGTTTCTTTTATTTGCAGCAGCGTTTCTTTTTATTTGCAGCGTTTCTTTTATTTGCAGCAGCCTTTCTTTTTATTTGCAGCGTTTCTTTTATTTGCAGCAGCCTTTCTTTTTATTTGCAGCGGCGTTTGTTTTTGTTTGCAGCGTTACTTTTATTTGCAGCGTTGGCGGGTCTCGGCCACAGTACAAAAGTGCTGAGTATTTCTGTCCAACAGGAGCCATTTTACATCCCCACCTAAAAATAAGCAAACAGATACTGCAAAGGGAATGCATAAAAAAAAAGCACAGATGGCTTGGACTATTTTACATTGATCATAATGGAGACTTAAAATTGTGAATTGGTAAATCAAAGATATGAAGTTAGTTGTATTACGATGAACACAAGGAATAAAAGTGCACGGTCATAAACTGAATGAACTGAAAAGTCATGAATTCAATACCAACCCCGCTTCAGCCAACACCTGCTGTGAAAGTATCTCACTCAATTTTACATAATTTTATAGGTTATGAATACAAAAAGGAATTTGGGGGAAGAAAATACAATTACACGCTCAAACACGGACACACTCGGCAACAGCAGAGAGCACAGCAAAACAAGAGAGGGAGACAGACCCTCCACAGGTGATGACGACCGTCGGGGGAGCCACACGGGGTTCAGTAAAGAGCAACAGTCCGTGACCTGTCTGGACAAACACACACACACACACATTAAACCCTGCAGTGACATGGCAGTGCAGTCAACTAGGACCTCATTATCACTTGGCTCTGAAATGCACCGCTGACCATCCAGGAACAACACACACACACACATACACCTGGCCAATGCGGTGGTATCGGTTAAGGGTTACTGGACAGGATTTGAACCACATCTCTCGGGGTGTGTGGGCTTGTGTGCATATATTTGCAAGCTGTGTTTGCTTGTCCTCATGGCCGTAAGTGTGCGTGTGCATGTGTGTGTGCACGAGGAGTCTCAGAGGGCCAACAAAACCTGCCCCTGCTATCGATACTCTCAGAGTGTCACACACGCCTGACTGACCAGCTACAGGAAAGAGGAAATGAGAGGATTTGGAGTGTGACATTTGCGCCTGCATCTAAAAGAGTGTATGGCTGCGTTTGTGTGTGTGAGTGTAGGCGGTATTTCCTCGTCAGTCTGTGAGCTTGCATGGGTCAACGAGTTGGTCTGCGTATACTGTGCGCGTGCAATCGAGCATTCACTCCTGTCTGTTTGCTTCACTGCAAGTGTTTGTGTCAGACAGAGAGGGTTCAATGTATGTCAGAGCGCTACCAGGTAACTCTAGTAGGTGAAACAAACTAAGAGGAAGTGGAAATGTATATGGGGTGGGAGAGAGGGAAGGAAGAGAAGGGGAGAAGAGGGAGGAAAAGGTGGATTGAGTTAAGAAGAAAGGGACGGGAGCTGAGTGAAATGAAGTCAAGCCAATTTTTAATGGTATAGCCCAATATCACAAGCCACAAATTGGCCTCAGGGAGCTTTACAATCTGTACAGAAATATATCTATCCTTAGAGACTTCATTCGAATAAGGAAAGACTTCCTAAAAAAAAAACCCTCAGGAAAATGGAAGAAACCTCAGGAAGAGCAACAGAGGAGGGATCCCTGTCACAGGACAGACAGACGTGCAATAGATGTCAGATGTACAGATGGGGGTGTGGAGAATGGATAGACGGGTGTGCTGAGTCAGCTGTACCGTATCACCTCATCTTTGTCCAGAGGCCTCATCATTTACATTTGAAAGCATCCATTTCTTGAAAGTCGAGTGGATAGAAGCATCCTTAATACTCAACATGAGGCCTAGCACCATGGATGGCAATGTCAGTTGGTCCATGACTTTGCTTCAGACTGAAATATCTCAGCAACTATTTTATGTATTGAGATGAAATTTAATACAGCTATTCGTGGTGCCCAGATGATGAACTCCTGTGATTTTGGTGATCCCCTGACTTTTTCTATAGTTCCACCAAGAGGTCAAAGTTTTCACTTATCCTGTGAAATGTCATGAGCACGATGGATTGGCACAGACTTTTGCACAGAAATGTATGGTTTCTGGAGGATCATCTGACTTTTCCTCTATAGTTTGACATTTGTGGTTTTATATGAACTGTCTTGACTACTGGATGCATTGCAATGGCGTACATGAATACAAATACTCATGTCCTCCTCAGGATTAATTGTAAGTAGTTTGGCAATTGACTGACTTTTCATCTACAGAGATAAATATAAGCCAAACTTTTTAAGTTCAGCATTTCATCACCGCTGCTTTGAAAGCATGCATTAGGTTCACTGCATAGTGAAGTATTTCTTAAGGTTTTACAAGGTGTCTCACTTTTTCTTAAATGAAACAAAGATGAAATCAAGAAGTAACATATATTTTTGCCTGGCTTTTTGCTGTCTGCCACATTCAAAATAGCAGAAAGTGTTATGAAACAACCTGCAGGGTTTTGGAAAGTGTCTTGCGGCTTATAGCTGTGATTCATCAATGCAAAAGCCTAAAAAAGCCTAAAAATGGTTTTATGAGTGGCGAAAACCCAGGGTTATTCAAGACTAGAGAGACATTGTCTTGCTCTAAATAAAAGTGTCAGTGTTATCAAAAAAATAGGGGTGCCAAAGAAATATCTTAAACCTGCTATGGAGTTGAGAGTGGGTGCTTTTAAAGCCAATTCATGTTGTGTAACTTTGCACTTTTGACTTTTTATGGATAGTTTGTGTAGGCAGGATCTAACCACACAGCCAAAAGTTTGAGGTAAAAAGAAGTTGGTTATTGCAACTGAGATTGAAGCACTAACTCTTTCCCAAAATGAATTTTTTTAGGGAATTTACCACATTATACCTGAAGCTGCCTCAGAAAAAGCTTATCTAGTGCTGTAATATTCAGATTTTTGTCCTCAGTGAGAAGGCGAAAAAGAGAGAAGACTTTTCAAATTGAGAGTGGCAAGGAGAAGGTGAAAATTTAAAAATGGCCTGAAAGCAAAATAAAGAGAGAAAGAGAAAGGGAAGGAAAGACAAAGTAAGAAAGAAAGGGGAAAAAAGAAAGAAAGAAAGCCTGAGAGAGTGAAGTGTTCTTTGATGAATTGGTTTGGAATGAGAGCAGAGTGCTGGAGAGACCAGTGAAAACAAACTGGACTGAAGCATTTATTTACACTCTGCTTCTCAATTAAGTCAAATGGGCCACTTTAACGAGGCTGACATTTCAACAGTATAATGGGATACGGAAAGCTGAGTGTCCTTCTGCAGGATGTATGGTAACCGTGAGTGAGTGTTATGTGTGTTTATGTGCCTGGATGAACATCAATGTAAATGTGCACATGAAAACACATTTTTGGTACAAATTCTGTGTGTATTAAGATGCACATGTGTTTCTGTGAATGTCATGCACTCTTGCACACGTGTGTTTATTCTTTTCTTTTTTTTTTTGCCTTGTGGTCTCAGTCCTACATCCCTCAACTCCTCTGTCTCCACCGCTCCACTGTGGCAGCGTTTGTCTAAACAGCGCAATCTGGAAAGCTTCAGCGGCCGGCACGGGAATGTTAACAGGCTGCATTGTAACATTACACCTACAGGAGTGTGTGGGTGTCTGCAAGTGTGAGTGAAGGAGTGGAAGTAGCAGAGAGGAATACAAAAAAAAGAGAGAGGGAGGGAAAGAAGGTGGGGTGTGTATACTGGTGTAATAGAGCGAAAGAAAGAGATCAGCTTGATGGAGACAGAGGGATGGAAAGTGAAGGTTTGGTTTCCCCTGTATATATGTATGTGTGTGTGTGTGTATACTGTGAGGAATGCAGCACTTTGGAGCAAAGGGAAACTCCCTCAGTGGTAATGTTTTAAGCAGCTAATAAACTCTCATGGCTGAGAGAATGAAACTCTACCCACGCCAGGTGAAAACCATTTCTCACGCTTTTGTGTTTTGATGTGTGTGAATGAACACAGATTTTTTCCATGTCTGTGTGTGTGTGTGTGTGTGTGTGTGTGTGTGTGTGTGTGTGTGTGTGTGTGTGTGTGTGTGTGCGCACCAGTCTCTTCGCATGTGTATTTGTGCACACGTGTACTGTTTATGTGTCTTTGTGTGTAAAATGCCTGAGTTTAGGTGTCTGGATAAAAGCTTCATTCTCAGGGGATCTTTGTGAGCACGTAGACTGTATGTTTTTATGTTGTAACACAGAGCAGAACCCATGTTGAAATGATCCATTAAATATACATCACTGCACCTTCTCCAAAATATAAGAGGCTATGAGTAATAAGCCCCCATAATTGGAAACATGGCATACTTTTCTTTCATCCACAGAAAGCCGGTTTATAGAGGCAGACAGAACAAATTCATGGATATTAAAAATTAGTTTTGATGTGTGTAAGTCAAAGGTGGTTTGGCTCAAGTTTGTGATGTAATCAATTGAAGATTTGGGCTTTCTTGTACAGATCTGCAGACAAGGAAATGTGATTACTTTCTTCCTACCACCAAAAATCTATGATTTGTGAGGTTTAACAAACACTTTAGTTTGGGAAAAACATGATTGTCCACGAGCACGATTCAGAAATTATGGCAAGTTGATGGAGAGGGCATTTGGGTCTGTATCAAAATCAGAAAGCCTTTTGTATGTTCCAACAAGCTTTACTTAAAAAAAAAAAAATTATTAGTTACAGATACACTTTTTTTTTAACCAGTGGACATAAGTAAGAGTGACAACAGAGTGACACATGAAGGAGAAAAAGCCATTTACTTTTTACTGAAGAAGTTGTTATTAGTGTACCTGTCAGGCTTGTTTATGTTCCTGCAGCCTCTCGCTCTCTGGACTTTGTCTTTGCTCTGCATGTGTGTAAATGCATGTCTAAGTGTTTGTGATGAGAGCGTGTGAGAACTTTTACAAGTGTGCATGTGCACCCAAAAACTTGCACACTTGCGTACAAAAGGAGGGGATGAGTCTGTGCTTAGACCACAGCGGAAAGCTTCATTCCTTCCAAACCTCTACATAGACATTTTGAATAATCACCAGCAGGAATGAAGCAACATTATTTGATCATCAAACACAGGAACTACAAAATACACCCTCAACAAGCTAATCCAAAACATAATTCTTTAAAACATACATACTTGATTATATATAAGAAAATATAAGGATAAATACAAGTTAATGAATGTGTCTCCCTCTAGATTTTAGTCATTCAAACCTTTGTCACATTGCAACACTCATTCAAGCGAATAATGAACAATCCATAATCACAACAGAGCTTAAAAAGAAATGAAACACTTTTAGCTTATTTGCATTTCAGAATTGGCTCAGAAAGCACTGCTGCGATGGACGCCACATTCTGGAAAATTAATTAAGTCCCTATTGACTATACCTCTCAGTATCATCAGTGCTCTTTAGTGCTTGTTGCAAATCTAGCGTTGTTAATTCTCTCGTGGCAACAGTGTGTAAAACGTTTCTTCGTGGGGCCAGTGTGCTGTAAGAGTGTGTGTGAGTGTGTGTGTGTAGTTGAGTACTGATGAATAATATTATTAAAAAGCTTTCTGGAGTGCACTCAGTTTCAAATGCTTATGAGCTCCATGGATTAGTTCTGTATCAGTTTGCGTGAGAAAAAGTCATGGCCACTGCCAGCATCCTTTCATCATAACACCCACCAAAACGTGGTTTGGCACAAGTGGTGAGGCTTTGTCACTGGTTTTACCCAGATTCACCAAAACCCCCTTATCACAATGTCTTTTCAAACCAAAGCACACCCTCAGAGCTTATAGTTGATCCACATGGAGAATGTCAACAAAAATCATATCCTAACCCAAACAAACTCTGATCTTTTCTCTGTAACTTTATTGTTACAGTTTTTTCTCTTCGTTTTTTTTAAGGTTGCAACTAACAATTTATTCTTAATTCAATCTTTTCCCAGTTATTTTATTCAACAATGTTTGTATAAAAAATGTGAGAAAATTGTGAAAAATACCCATTATAATTACCAGAGCCAAAGGTTGCCTCTTCACATTCATTCTTTTTAATCCGACAAGCAGCACAAATACGCTAATATAGTCAGTTTTCTATCACATATGACAGATAAAAACAGCAAATCCTCACATTTGAGGAGCTGGGACTGGGTAATGATGTTTTTGCTTGAAGAAATGATTAATTATCTAAATAGTTGCCAATTAATTATTACTAATTGATTAATTGACTCAGCTCTAGCTATGATACATGTTCCAATCAACAACTAACCTCTCTTTCACTTTCTTATTTAAAAGAGCAAACACACAGAAATACAAGAAATGTGCCAAAATCTTTTTATGACAACATCATTTTATTTTCTGCTTGCATCTTACTGTTACTGTGTTTTCTGTCTATTGGATTAGAATCAACGAAAATTGATTTCACACCATCCACATTAACTAAACAATATTTTCTCTATAATTTCGAGAATTGTAAACTCACAACTAGTGTGACTGATTTAAAGCAAAGATGACTTTTACGCTACAGTATGAAAATTTGGAAACTTTATTTTTAATTTAATGTGATATAAAACTGGCAAAACAGCGGAACAAAAATGAAAGCCGTGTTTTTCAGGTCAAGGTAATTTATGAATCCCTGTTTACAAAACATGCTCTTCACCACGTTGCACAGAGTAACAAAGAGCACGAGGACCTTGCATGCTCTCATTTCCCCTTTAATTGAGCTGCGCACATCCTGCCACGAAAACCCTGAAATTATAAGAGCTTCACCTTGTCCTCTCTTTGGTATCAATACAACAGACGCAATGACATTAACAGGCAGGCACATGGTTACTGTACACAATTGGCCCGTTTTTCTACAAAAGTGTAGCGAAGTGGCACTGTATATGTGATACTGCATGTATGCCAAAAGCCCGGTAGGACTTTCTCTTTCTGTGGCCATTACAAAATGAAACACTGTATTTTTTGCATGCACCATATAAACACAAATAGTTTCTTAAAGTCAGCAATATTATCTTTCAGTTCCTTCCACTCATAATTTCAAACTCTATGAACTTCCCATATGGGACTTGTTATTCACATTTTCAGTTCTATATTTATATCCTGGGCATCTACTGGAATATCTTTGCTTGATTAACATCTCAAATAGCTAATTATTTATCTTGTAAATGCCCTTTATGCAGCTCCTCAGTTCAACCTCTCCGTTTAAGAGCCATTCCTTTGTTTGTTCTTTACTTGGAATGGAAACGTCTCAAATACGTACATGTTCAAACCCAAATCCAGTCCAAAATATATGAGTGGACAACAACCCATGGAACAATCTTAGCAACAAAGGCTACAGAATGGACGGCCATTTGTAGGTATGTGTGAACAATCTCACGTCATCATGAGGAGGAAGTAAGAGTAATGAAACGATCAGAACAGGTGAATCCCTGACTTTTGACTTGCAGGAAGCATTTTTACAGCATTTTAAAAGAAAAACCAACATATCATGTTTTATTAAGACGTTGAGCCACTACATGCTGCCAGAACAGCTTCAGTTCTCCTTGGCATTGGTTCTACAAGTCTCTGAACTCTACTGCATAACAGAGCCACCAGATCTCCTCACTGTAGGGGTCAACCAATCAGACCTGTGCCAGATTATCCTTAAATTTGACCTCCATTTGCCTGTTCACCTAAAGTTTTGGACCTTTGACCGAGTTTAACATAGACATCAGACGTCATAACAGTATATCAAATAGGAGAAAATCACAAAAATACATGATATGTCCCCTTTAATGTCTCACATGGACACAGATCATTATTATCTGAAACAGGTGTTTGTTTTCAGGTACACTTGCTCATAAATAAAGTAAGTGTTGGTTCAGTTATGACTTCTCTCTTTATATGTCTTTCTACATCCCACTCACCAGAATTTAGGGGGGGATTTTGTGTATACAGTATATAAATAACAATAACAGAAATAACAACAAAAATCATAAAAAGCATATCTCTTTTAAGGTGTTTGCATCTATGCTTCTGAGGAGTCTCTATGATACAAAAAACAAAAACACAGAGGACATTAAAGCTACCAAAAGGACAGCAGGGTGTGTGTTACGGTGTGTGTGTGTGTGTGTGTGTGTGTGTGTGTGTGTGTGTGTGTGTGTGTGTGTGTGTGTGTGTGTGTGTCAGCAGACACATCTGACAACCAAGTTAATGAAGTCAGTGGAGGCAGCAGGACTCTGAACTAACAGTAAAGAAGTTGCCCACATCTCATTAGTGTGACGACTGTTTCAATGTGGAACAAAATGCTAATAATATCCATCAAAATTATGCTGAAGAACATTTGGTGCCAAATCATGAAATATTATCGCTATTATTTGTACCTTCATGGCTTTTAAAACAGCTACAGACATCTACAGTATCCAGCGAGACCAACCCACACACACACACACACACTCACACACACGCACGCACAGAGTCTGGGAACAAACCAAATCGGCCATGGAGAAAACAACAGCTAATCCTCATCCTGTCACAGTCTTTATCCTTGTTAACTCCTTTATCCATGTTTAACTCTTCCTTTCATCTTGCACTCACTCTCAAAACCGTTTCCAGGACAACAATCGAGGCACATGACCCCAATACATGCCGGATATAACACAGATCATCCCAGTGTCTCCAACACTACAGGTTTCCATCACAACTGCTACTCATATGCTTAGATTGACTCTTTCCATTCATTTGTGCATTGTTTTTACAAAATGCTTTTCTGTCAAGAAATGACATGATGGAAAAGTACCTGAAGTGATACACAGAGAGGCAGGAAACAGCTCCAGACAGACAGATGGAGAGAGGAACGTTGGTGACATTTGGAGGGTTCTGACCTGATACACCCCACTCTCCATCTCCTCTTCTCTGCCCTTCCTGCTCTATTCAAGCCTTCCAGAGGATAAAATGGGCTTTAGGAGAGAATCTGTCCACTAGTTCTCCATGCCAGCACATGGCACTCAGTCACAAGAAGATCAACTTATGGCACTATCAACAAAATACGTATCAAATGAATCTTATAGCCAGAGCCGGACTGGCCATCTGGAGTATTGCGAGGACTGGAGTGACTGTCCAGGAGTCTGTTCCAGAAAGCAGGACTCTGATCCTAAACCTGAATTCTGGATTCAATGGCTTCAGGTTGGCAAACTTCAGAGTTCATGCATAGGTGATCAGAATCAGTTAAATCAACTATGAGTGAATGTGCAAAGCTACCGACAATACAAACCACCCTGACAATAAGTACATAAATGGCAGGGCCTTTCTTTCCTTTGATACCATGTGTTTGTATTGGAGAATTTAAACAAACTAAAGAGAAAATATCAAATGTATTTGGGTGTGCAAACCCCCTTTATGTGCCTTGGAGTTTTGACAATATGCACCTCATCCCCCATGTCTTTTAATTGAGTGTGATGTCTTGACTGAACTATAATTATGTGCATATGCAGATTTACGTGCATGTATCTTGTTTTTAAGTGACACAGCATGCAGTAAATGAGCAATTAGCTTTGCCCACATGCAATACACATGTTGCAGCTGTCAATTGTGTAGAAGGAATTAGAATGTGTTTCATTTTATGACACTTACTGAATTTTGCAAATGTTACCCACTCTTTGTTCTCTACTTTTGCACTATATTTAATCCTGTACATCCCTGTTTAATAAAAATGTTATTTGGAACTCCTCCTCTATGGCATTAAGTCCAATTCTAAAATTCATAATGGCACCAAAGTAAAACATTTGACCATATTTCCTTACCAGAGAGGTGAGCCTGTCTGGGGCTTGTATCAGGGTGCAAGATCAACTTATTCTGGCTCTCTTTAGGCTAATTCACTTCACTTTACAAAGTCTAACACATTAGTTATCCTGCATAACAGGTATCACAAAGCTGGTCAGCACCTGGCTCTAATTATCTAATCATGAGCATGTTCTCATTAACAAAGTGGAGCTCTTACTGTCAATCAGTGGAGTATTTAACAAAAAAAACAAACAAACAAGTGGAAACATTTGGTCACTGCAGTTTATTTATAGATTTCTATCTCGTCTAGTTTTGTAAAACATCAGCACTTGGGAACAATACTGAAGTAATCTAACTTTCTGGTAAGTTTAAGTTTTAGGATAAGTAAATTACATTGACACAATGACCTGCTATAGAGTGCTGGTGAGTAGTCACAACTCTGCCAGCAAACATAGCAGCTGAGCTATGGAGATGCTGTTGGTGAAGACAGAGAGCTTGTGTGAAGGTCAGGAGAAGTATCGACAAACGCTGGAGATTTAAAACTCTCCGTTCATTGATCACTACGGGGAATGTGAGATTGCTCACCAACAAGGCAGATGAACTGACAGTCAACAGCCGGTGCAGCCACAGCAAGCACAATTAGCTGCTTGACAGAGATGCAGCAGTTCACAAATTTCAATTAAAGGTGCTTAAAAATTATTTGCAGGTCAAACTTAAACTATGTGGCAGGAAATAACATTAATCTCACAAGACTTTTTTTGGATTGTGCATCATGTGAAATGGCAGGATTATGAACATACATTGTAAAATATTCATCAGACCACTGAAACTATCTTATTAAATTATTATTATATATAATGAATTTTGCCTCTACTGAAGGTCCTATTGACAGACACTTACATTAAGGTGACATTATATTTAGTAACATGATCATTTTATAAATCTAATACCTCTAATATATTCATGGTCATTGCTGGAGGTAAATATTTCTTCAGATTTTTGACAAGTGACACTGGATTCTCAGTACAGCTAATCTACTGCAGTTATTAAAGGTAATCTTGTATTTAAAAAAAAGGCTCAACTGAAATTAAGTGCCAGTTAAAGAAGCACTGATATGTTATAATTGCAGAATTGGCATCAAATTAAATCCAGACTGTGATTTATCATTGCTTGTTGCATGAATTTCTTTAAAAAACTAATAAAAAGTGAGAAGATAATGGACTGATGCCCTTCTGCATGACAAAGAGAAACATAAACAAGTGTGCAATATCCTTTTCTTGCTACTTATCTTCATATTTCATATTTCTCTTGTCATCTTTGAGCTGCTCTGTCGCTAAGTGCCCCTCTTCTGGAAAAAAACAACCCTTCACCGTCTCTCCTTTAACCATCCGTCTTATTTTAATTCCTATAAAATTTCCTCTTGTATCTCTTGAGAGCGTTATAGTTAAATGTGTGGGCAAATCATTCCCCCTATTTCACACATATTTATCTGTGTCTGTTTCTTTCAGAAAACAAAGCATGGCTGTTAGTCTGCCATTCCCTCTCTAACTTATTGCCCTGCACAGAACAATCTCTATTTAAAGGCTGTCACAGGGTAACAGAGAAATACATCTGGGACAGAGGCTGTTTGAGTGTTTTGGTGTTTACTGCAAATCACAGGCTCAGGATTAGACAGGCATGTTTTGGTGCATGTAACCCCCCCCCCCCCCCCCCCCCCCCCCCTCCCTATCTCTTTCTCTGTCCCTTCTCCTCCTTCTTTCCCTGAAGCGATTTGAACACAAACTCTCAACTACAGAGTCTATTAGCTCGGTCAGGGATTCTGTAAAGAGGGAGATGTATTTTTGGAAGATTATAATTGCTCATGTCATGCTGGTCCCATCCCTGTAACTGACTGTGTGATTTGTGTGTGTGTGTGTGTGTGTATATACTGTATATATATAGGCTGAAAGCTCCCCAAGGCTGTATAAACAGTGGTGACCTTAAGAGAAGAGCTTTAAATTTAGTTAATAAAAAAACAGATATTCGCTCCTCCTGGAGTTCCCTCTTCCAAATAGTTCTAAAGAAGCAAAACTTGAGTTGAGGTTCTCAGGCTGCCCCTTTGTCAGGATTTGTAAATGCTAACCCAGACCTTATATATTATATTTTTGGGCATTTTTTTACCTTTAATGGATGGCTGGCGGTGGATAAGCAAACGTTGCAGTTAAGTGGTATGCGTGGTAACAACTCCCTTACAACCTTTAATTTAAACACTTGTTTGGTGGACTATATTGGGGTCTGTAAACAGTCTGAGAGTAAGCACTACCTTAGAGGTTAAACTCATGGCAAGCTAGTTCTCCAACCAAAAAAGAAACTTTAAGGAAGCTGATATCTTTTCAAACACACACAGTTACTTTTCTCTTTTATATAAACCACTCAGACGTTGTAGTGTATATTTACGGTGGTTACAAAACGAGGAGCCTGACAGCCTAAACAACCTTTACGTGTTTATTTCAGAGGTGTTTATGTCATATAAACATCACAATGAGTTCTGCCTTTTCAGGAAAAGATTGCAGCCTGCTCGGTGGAGTTTGTTTAGTGGGGACCTGAAGTTAGTGTAGCTGAAAGACAAAATGGAAAAATGTCACAAAATAAAACAAATTTGCATTAAAGCGCTTGCCATGCCCAGCATTCTCTACCAGCGTTTGAAAGAGAAACTTTTATCTCACCTTAGTGACGTAAAACAAGTCGATGGTTAAAACTTCTACCACCATTTGAGCATTTTTGGTCTATGTGTCTAACTTGCTCATAGTATTTTAAAGTTACAGGCACAAATAATAATAACAATAAGTGATTTTGTTGCATTTTGATTGATTGACTGAAGATGCAGCATGTGTTATTCAATTGAAAACAATATATAGATGACAAAGTGGAGCGAGAGACTGAAAATGACCTAAAACAAAGGTCATAAGTTAGACTTGAATTTTCATGGCAGGCACCTTAAACTCAGACACCACAGGGGACCTAGGACCTGTACCAATTAAAGTTTGACTCAAATCAGTGCAAAGATAATGTAATAGATGGTGTGATAATGAGTTAATCAGGTCTGCCCTTAAAATAAGGTCATCTTTACAGTAGAGAGTGCCATATTGGACACAAGGTGTTCAATGTGCAATGTGAATAGGGTAGTATGTATTTATTTCTTACGGTTATTTTGTTTTATATCTTTTGCAGCTTGGCGTACATTTGTTTTTCAGTGTGCTCTTAAAATAAAGTTACTTAACTGGTGACGTATGTGATTGGCAAGGTTAGTTATATCTGTATGTTTTATTTTATCTTTCCAGCTAGCTGTAGTTATTTATGAGAACTAAATATTCTTTACAATAAAAGATCGAAACATTGCCAATGTAATCAAAGCTGAGTGATAGCCTCACAACTCCATGTTTTCTTTCTCTAACTTTTCTCGAAACTTCACGTCATCTTTTATGTGCTAAATTTGTTTCCTGACCACAGAGCCAATAAAATCCTTTCAGACTCCCCTGGAAACTTTCACTGATACATTTGCACCAATGGAAAAAAGGCTTTTTCTATTTCTTGAAATGATTAGTGTTAAAAAAGTGGATAATGCAACACCGAATTTTCTGTTTAAGCCTCATTGTGTAACAAGGTCAGAAAAGGTTTACAAAGATGCACAAATGAAGGTTGGAAGGATGGAAAAAATGTGGATAAAAACAGAGAAATGTATCATATTAATGAAAAGTTGAGCAAGCTCTGTTTGGTGGTGTAACTTTGTTGTGGGGAAAAGGAAAAAGATGAAAGAAAAGTAGACAATTACTGAGGTGAATAAAGCGACTTCAGATTTCTTCATTTTCAGAGAGAAAGCAAACCTTTGCTGTTCCCTCTCTCTTCCCCAAAAAGATGATGAGTGTCATTTCTCCTTTCATCAGCTGACAACTAAATGCTGACGCAGTGAAGGATTGTGTTTGGTTGTTTTTTCAATGGAGAACACAAGCACAAGTGATGGATAATGTGTGAAGGTTTTTCGCAGCAGAGGACGAGTTAAAAATGCTAGATCCAGTTTTAGAGGACTTTGATGCAGGTAGCACACTATTTTAAACACAGAGTAAAGGGCATCCACACATTCAGCATCAGGAATCATTATACCATGTGATAGGACTAGATCCAGAGTGTGACCTTCTGAATGAGTAGGTCCAGTCACAGCACGTGATAGGTTAAAATACTCAATAATGTTTAAGAGCTCCAGGCCCAGGGGGTCATCAGGGCAGTAGAAATTGATATTAAACTCTACAAGGATCTGAAACTTATCAAATCTAGGCAGGATTGAGGAAGTTATAAAGTTTATAAAGCTGGGATAATATATAGGTGGTCTCTATATTATAGACAATGAAATGTCCTTTTATCGAGAATGAAAGCGCTTCAGAAGTGCTAAATGGCCCCAAATCAATACTGGAGCATTTGTAGCTATTTTTATATAACACGGCAACCCCACCACCCCCGCCTGTTTGTCTGGGCTGGCTTAAAAAACAATAGCCAGGTGGGCTGGCTTCAAGTAGGGGAACATGATCATTTGATGAGAGCCAAGATACTATGATCAAGAAGAGATCTGGGTCATTTGAGAGAATACAATTGTTGCATCAAAAATATTTGTTAACAAGTGATCTCACATTGAGAAGAACCGATCGAAATGAGGAACTGGTAAAGATGGCAGGGGATGAAGAAAATGAGTACTAATGTGGATCATTTTTTAGGGTCATGCTGGGATGTGGGTCAGAAAGAGTTAAAAACGATATTATATTATTTCTGGTTCCCTTCCAATAGTGATGTAAGCCAATAGATTTATACAGATGACAACCTGTTGCTGTACAGAAGTTTTGCAACCACTGATGGAGACCAAACAGATGGCTGAAACATTCTCTGAGTAGGTCCTCAAATCGAGTAGCCCACAACCAGAATTGTGGGGTTATTATAGTTTCCAGAGACTCTATACACAGAGAGGTTGGGTGGAAGCTGGTCACCGGGCGCACCACTGGGTACATGCATGGAGTTATCTCTGGGACTAATACTACCTACAATTGTTGAGGCTGATAATTGGGGCGCTTGCCGAAAGGACATCATCCCGAGGTTGGACAAGTTAGGCGAGTTGCGCCTTTTGGATGATGTTGTAATGCGTTTGGCTTCGAGAATGTGAGAAGATTGGGCAGCTGTGTTGTGAGTAACCTCAGCTAGAGTTGAGCAAAGTGGTTGAAGAGCGGAAGAGTTATCTTCTCCATGTGGATTGTAGAGAGGAATGGAGAGCTTCCTCTTGCCTTTCACCACAGTTGCTCAGGAGGAGCTGCCAGGAACGTGGCTAGTGTCACCCACTTGTGTCATGATTGCTGAGACCAACGGGGACTGAGAGCCCGGCTGTTCTAGATCGGGTAACCAAGAAGAGAGCTCCATTTGTCATTGGAGAAGATCAATGATGAGACACTCAATGGATTACAGTACAATCTTTATGTCTGTGATGTCGTAGCCATTCTTCGAGAGGAGACTTCAGTCAGATGGTTGGAGTGACATGATCATCAAAGTAGGTAAATGTTATTCTTTAGTAATGAGTAACATATGGTGAATGCCAGCAGGGTATAATT
This sequence comes from Scomber scombrus, assembly GCF_963691925.1. Lineage (NCBI taxonomy): Eukaryota > Metazoa > Chordata > Actinopteri > Scombriformes > Scombridae > Scomber > Scomber scombrus. The sequence goes on along the minus strand of NC_084982.1, from coordinate 22,147,042 downwards.
GTGCACCGTAGTATGTTGCAGGCCGTCCAGCTAGTGAGATGATCCGTAGGTTGAAAGCAGAGAAACAGACAAAAACTTCAGCAGCAGAGTTTAATTGTGTTAAATGACTGTTGTTTACTGTGGTGATCCAGGTCTTGAAAAAACACAGATGTTCAGTTTTACTCAATACTCTGTAGTCATCTTCATCTGGTTAGGATTAGGATTCATCAATGTTCATCCTTCATGGAGGTTTATATTGGGATCCGAATTGTTCAGAGGTTTTCTCCATTCAAAAATGAACGAACACTGAATAAAACAGTTCCTCATTAAAAATCAACGTTATGTTAACACTGTTTGGGGAGTGGCTGAAAACCGAACAGCTGCAAACATTTGCTCAGTTTGTTTCTTTGAAAACTTCTAATCCAGATGTTTGATGACTGAAATCCTTCATCCAATTAAATTATACAGTACAAAAAACAACAACAAAGAGAAATCTAAAAAGTGAATCATAAAAATGTGGCTTAAAACTAGATAAAACTGGATAAAAATTGATAAAAAAATGGACATCTAGATTTGTTTATGTGACCTCTAAAGCCATGGGAAGTCTACTGCATTACTGATAATGTAATCTCAATGGGGCTCACCTGGTTAAATAAAGGTTTAATAATACAAAATCCAGCTAAATATACAAATAATTGAATAGGTTCAATTTAAAAGGTCTTGTGCCTTTGAGAGAACCCTCCATTAATTTTAAATGAGTTTAAAATAGAAAAATACAATATAAAGGGAATTTTGAAAAGCACCAGGTTGTAAAATATAGCTGTGGTTTTAGGTATGTATGTTTTAATGTTTGATGCTACAGCAGCTGCTACTGAATCATTAAAAAAGAGGAAATGTAGAGAACAAAAAAAAGCTGCTATTGTGATTTTGTTGTTTCCTGTAGTGTTGTTTCTGTGTTTGTGTGATCACTAAGGAAGCTACATAAAGCTGCTGCGTATTCCTCCAGGCTCGGGCTCGCGTCCACTTTCAGCTGACTTGCTTGGCGATAGCTAAAACTTTACTGGTATTAGTGTTTGTGTCTAAGTAAGTAAGATAAATAGCGTTTTAGTGTCCTGCTTGTTTGTTTTGTGTCCACATTACAGAGTGTGTGGCCAACTGTGTAAAAATTCCTGCTTTTTGTGCTTGTTTATAACTTCAGACTGCTCTCCTCCGTCGCATACACAAATCTCAGTGTGGCTCAGTGCTGTGGATCGACCCCGGAACACAAAGCCAGGCCTGTCACCCTCTCTTCTGAGGGACACTGGAGGATCCGGCGAGCCAGACAGTGTGAGTATGTATGCTAGCAAGATGGCTCAAGGTTACCATTGAGCTGGTGTGTGTGTGTGTGTTTATGTGTGTGTGTGTGTATGTGGGACGGGAAAAGGGGAAACAGCTGCCACTGGAGTTTACCACAAGTCATTATGGTGCACAGGGGACAGAGGAAATGTAATTTTTACACACAAACACTTAATGGGACACATTCAGTGTTCTTGATACACTGTCCATGACCCTGTCAGGAAGTGAATCTTAGGATGCACACACGCACACACGGCGTGCACACGCACACACACACAAAAGCACAATGCATGTGGTCATTGGTTTATTCACACACTCCCACAGTTAAGGGGAAGTTTGATCTACATTTCTACAAGGATTCATTTACACTAGAACAGTGTTTCCCAACCTGTGTTTAAGGACCTACTAAGGGGTCTCGGGATAAATCTGAGGGGTCATATGATGTTTGCCAGGATGCGAAAGCAACATTTTTTTTTTCTTCAAGTCTGGCTTTTTTTCTGATGAATTACTACACAATATTACCTCTTTAGGCCACTACAAATCATTCAATTAAAACTATCTAAGAAGGATTAATCACTCTTATGTTGAACTGGTCAAAACCCACTGACACAAGCATGTACTGAGAAAGGGTTCCCAGTAGCCATAACTTTGTTTTAAGGGGTTGCAAGTAAAAAAGGTTGGGAACTACTGCACTGCGCGACATGGATTTTAAAAGTTTCAGCTGAGCCTGGCTCGACCCTATATAAATATAAGTAAAACACACAAAGTGTCTAAAAAAGCTCACCACTAACAACTGTCTCTGCTTTGTTGTTTTAGTACGATCTCATAAACCTTTGTCGAACAGAGTACAGTGGGTGGGAAAATTGAATGACTACGTGAAAAATAGACATTTGGGCTTGTGTTTCACTTCTGCATATGTGCTGATTTATACAGTGTTGAGTTGTCATCAGTTTCATCAGATTTTAATTAGTCAAGGTTCCAGAGGCAACAAACATGAACACTGTGGTAAATTTATATTGACATGACTGAAATGGGTTGGCTTACATGGCTTTTGGATGTGTGTGTGTGTGTGTATGCTCAACTGTGTACCAAAAAATGAAGACTCCTGATGTTATACACGCCTGACACGCTTGAATCACGAGTGCACAGTCAAAGAGAAAACAAAATGGTAAGATGACAATAATTAATGAGGATTTTTGGGTGGTCTGGCAGTTCCAAGGACAGCCTTCAAACACAGTGTGTACATGCAAAACAATCAAAAGTCAAGGGAACAAAAAGCAGGCTGCCAGTCTGCCTATAATAGCAACAACTGAACAATACCTTGCCAAGTAGACTCACACACACTCACACGTCGGCAAACTGGCAGCCACTCATAATAGGAAATCCTAATTACAATGGCTTCCAATGCTTATTAAAACTACTAATAATAACTGCTAATAATTACAGCATGCCAAACCTGCCCTGGGAGGGAGGCTGGAGCAATTACACACCCAGTCAGTCAGTCAGGAAGCCCAGCCAGTGACTATTTCCTACAGTCAGCCGGGGAGTCAATCAAACTGTTCGTCAATCTCTCGAACAACGCATTAGTCAGAAATTTACCGTCAAAAGTCCACTCGGTCAGCTAGTCTGTTAGGAAACTTGGGAAGTTACTGCAGGGTTAGTCATTTAACCTCAACACATTACGTGTCAATAACAGCTGCATTAGGTGATTGTTGGCGTATCCCAGCAACAGAATCTTGGAAAACAGTGAGCTTCTTAGGTTCTTAAAAGACACAAAAGAGACAATTAGACTTAAAAAAAGCAAGAAACAGTGTTTATTCTCCAGGAACCCTTTCTACTACACTACCCACAATGCAAGCCAATACCATTTTATTGTAAAGTTTTTCTGTGATAGGCAACATTTATCTCTGACTATGCTTGCATCCACTTAAGTAGCTAAAAACTTCCAACAATTTGAAGCAATTTTTGGTTTTGGTGGGAAACATGAGCTGAAAGGTTTTCAAGGTTTTTTCCAAGGTTTTGGAATGAGTGATATCACATCATCAACATCAAGATATTAGTTTTTTGTTTCAACAATTGCAAAGTTAATGGTAGTAATAGTAATACATTCATATTACTATGTCATATTACACCAGCAATGTGTGCTTGCATGCACTGTAAGTGACTGGCAGTGCCTTTAGAGAAGATGCCACACTGCATTGCATCAAAAGTTGAGCCAGGTTCAACATTTTAGCCCAATGACCCCGCGTTGTTTTGCCAGAGCCCTCTGCATTGGCACTCCTGCTGCATCACTGGACTGCCCCTATTGCAATGAATGAGAGGCCTTCATTTTTTCACCCTGGTGTCAGTCTGAATGCAGCATTTTGGGATGAATTGGAGAGCGGGACCTATCCATTCTGTAAGGTGAAACAAAATATTGAGCGCAAAGCTGCACAGGCTTGAAGAACAGTGATATAATTTAGTACAGATTTAAAGAGCTAGTGAGTTTTTCACTACTTTACTCGACCAGCCAGACAGCTAAAAAGCAGTGTCCTCAAAAGTTTATCAGTCATTTAAACAACCAGTTAGGCAGCGGACCACTTGTTCAAGTCCACCCACTCAGTGACATGTTTGATTCAGACAGCGAGAAGAGTCCAAAGTACAATGCAATTAATCTCTTCAACTAATATAAATTCTGACTTGCATTAACGCTAGGACTTAATTAGCCATTATAATCAGAATATGGAATGTTGAAAACACACACACACACACTTTATAGATCCATCCTAAACCCTGTGCACAAAATGAATCTTGGCAATGAGTACTTCCTCTCTCCCTCTCCCCATTGGCAGAGAGGTCTGGGATATGCTAATTAAGCCTTGACTGATAAAACACTCCCTTGGCCTCTATGTCTCATTACTACTAACTTCTCTGATTGCAGCCCAAGTCCTGCACCTACAGTGTCTGATAAATAAGAAAGCACCTTAAGCCACAGACTGTGACTAAATGCTTATTAAATGGAGGGATATGACCTAGCAGTGCAGTGGCAATATGCCAGAAAAACTCAAAAAACTTCACTGCAATCAGTGTACCTTATCTTCTTTTTCTAATTGATAATTAGTCTTGCATTAATTTGGGCCAACATCTATCTCTTATCACAAAGGTACAATTTATCAGCTGCTTAAATGATGGACTAAATTGGGTTGGCAATGTTAATGATTCACCTTGCAGGGTATGGGGGACATGAGGGAAATAATTTCTCCTGACTCATATTTAATTAACCTTAGCAGATGTGCTGGGCATGCATTGTAGCTTGAAAAAGAAGCACATTTAAAGTATGACATCTTTCGGGAAACATGTTTGAAAATGAATATTTTAATGCAAAAAAAGATGTTATATACATAAATATAAAATGTAGGAAAACAATAATAGAAATCATGGTTATCATTGATACATTTGTTTTTGGAATTTTGAATACAAGCAGTTTAATAAAATAAAAAAAGAAGTTATATTTCTAAGACAGAGAGGTTATTTAGTTGGTTCCTTCATACACTGATCTCTGTGAAAAGGAGATCCAGGAGTACCAGAACTCTTCAAACAGAAGACTCTCATTCGTACCTTCAGCTTGTGCAACTCGTATACTGCGAAAAACCAAAAAGCCGTACATACAGATTGTTTGATATGTTTAATAATGCTCTGCAAAGTGACAAAATGTCTCGTTGGTATATTTATTAAATTTTTTGAAGTTGCAAATTGCTTGAGTAGTCAACTTTTATTTGTGTTGATTGTGTCTATAAAACAGAACAAAACCAGCATGAATTGAAATTAGGAACAATGTGGTCTGAAGTATGCTGTGTAGTAGCATGTTAACAGTCAAACAATCTGTGGCTTGTTTCAACTCAACCAGCAACACCAACTGTCATTAAAAAGAAACATATACAAAATAAATGCTTGAGAAGAGTTGCATACATGTAAATGGCGTACTAATATCAGACGAGTAACAATTATTATGATAATAACTTCATGTAACGTTTACATCTCGACATACTGTAGCTAAGCAAAGCGCCACCGAACACTGACCCAGCATTCACATACACATACAGCTGAGGTGACGTCTTTCATCTAAGCTTCCTGCTCACTCTGTATTAAAGGAGTGCAATTTTCAGAATGATGACAGCAAAATCATCCGTGCGGCCACAGTGGATCATTTTCTCTAGTGCTCCATGTTTGCTCTTTATCATACTGTAACACATGTTTTTCAGTATATGGTTAACCAAGGTCATAAAATGGATAGTTTAGCAATAAGGAAAACTATTTAGTCTTTTGTTTTATTATTATTGGCTACAGATTCATACATTACAACTCTGCAGCATGTTGAGTTCAGAACATGCTTTTTGTTCATCATTTTGCACATAGATTTATACAATTTTCCCTTTCAATCCCATTTTAAAACTTGCCATTTGTCATTGTCATATTTGAGGTAATGTTGAAGTGCTAGCCCACAGTTAGCACAGAGCACAGGAGCGAATGATCTAGAGGGGTATGCGGATGATTTTGGTGTTTAGTTCTGTACTTTATTATTGTATTTTCAGCAAGAGCTCGACAGTTTTGATTTTCCTCCTGGATTTGGAAGTTTGATTTTCATAGAGCTGCTGAAAAGGGATGGTAGCATGAATAAGATTAATATCTGTTAATAATACCCAGTCACTACATTCAGTCAATACAAACCCACTGCTGTAAGTTTTGTGCACTTCTTTTTCTTTCCTTTCCTTTATTTTTGATTGAAAACTCTCTGAATCAAACAAACCTGAACCACAAGGGCTCTCTCCATCAATCTGTTCTATTTAGTTTCTTTAATCCTTCTTCATCAATATCCCTCTACCTTCTCTACACCCTTTTGTTTCATTTTCCTTCCTGGTTTCTGTACTTATCCCTCTTTTCTATTCCTTTGTTCTCTCCTTTTACCATCTTTCTTTTATCTAGATTATTTTAACCCATCATTCTTTCCTCTGTTCCTCTCTGCCTGCTTTCCTTTCGCTTTCCAGTCAAATCCAGATTTGTCAACAGTAACAAACAAGCATGGTCCTCAGACAAAATCTGCTTCTTTTTTTCTTTTTCTTTTTTCTTGCATGGTTTCAGTCAAATTACTCTCAACATTCACTTCAGTGGGATTTTATCCATGGTATTATTAACAGAAATGCAATTCACCCATTCCTGAAATGTCATTTTAAACATTTAATCCCCATTGAAATTAATACTGCTGAGCTCTGTGGAGTGAAACACAGAAATGAAATAGAAACTAACTCTTAGTCACACTTAATTGATGGTTTAGTAAGTGGCTAAATGGATATACACTAAGGTGTAGCACTGAGAAGAGTACTCTAAAGCTCAATTCACGTTTCAACAGAACTTGTGTGCACTTAAACGCACACTGACGCCCACACAACCGGGTCAGAGAGATGTGCCAGTAACATCCTTCACATCCAATCTACAGTACATAGAATACACAGACAACACAGAGAAAAAGAGGCTGCTAAAGTGAGTAATACAGAGTGAAACACATGACCCACCCCCTATCCCCCCCAACACAATCAACATCTGCAAGGCAAAAACATTTTACTCTACTCCAACATTCAGCGTGAATATTGCAAGACTGATATGTGACAAAATGTCCCATTGCAGTGGTTTGATTAGATTGTAATATACAAATTAAAGAACTATTCCAGCATTATTAGACTGATACATTTTTTATCCCCTACTTATATTACATTTCTATTGATGATGTTCAAGCACCATTTTAACAAATGTGCTCTTGATCGATAGTTTGGATGTTTAAAATAGTTCTGTTTTAAACAAATACTGTCTAAATACAAGGAGTTACTCCTAGTAAAGAAGATGGAGTAATACAAAGGTGTAACATTGTCAAATTAATATTTAATTAGGACTGGGTGTTGGAATAATCTTGCTTTGGTTTGCTTTTTTGTTTCAGCTGAGTTTCAATCTGACAGAAAGCCCCAGCGTTGTTATAAAAATGGAGCTTCTTCCAAAAATGAAAACGCTTGCAGAAAGTGGTTTTTGGCCTTTTGTTTACAGCTGTGGAGTATCACTGATACACAGGTTGACTTCATGGATCACACACAGATGACTGTCAAAATGTAATCCATGCAAGTTTTTCGTACATTCAAGTAGATGTTTCAAGTAGATAAAAAAAAAGAAAAGAAAAGAATTAATTCAAAGATAAACTCAAATCCAATAATGTTACTGTGTTCTGAAATGAATAAAAATGATTTGAAAACTCGAGATTCAGCCCTTCTATAATGTGGTTTGAAATGTTGATATACAGATAATTATAATTTTAATGCAGGAGCAGAGTCATTATTAAGTGCTGTATGTTCACAGCACTTATGAAACCTACTTATAGCAAGGCCTGGTTTCACACTTGTATTATATCTACTCCTGTACTAAAACAGGTATTAAAAATCATCCCTGTTTAGAGAAATATGTTGGATAAAAATGAAAGGCATATTATTACAGACATATATTTCATACAGTGCTCTACTGTGCTACAATGCACTTCAATTATTAAGTTTCCATTATTCATTGACAAAACAATGTGTGAGACATCAGACAAGTCACAATGACAAAATCTGTCCTTTCATAAAGATTAGTATAGTGGCGTTCTCCCTGTTTGGCATATAGACAATAGGCCTCAAAATGAGCACTTCATTTAAAGGAATGGTTCAGTATTTTGGGTAATATCCTCATTTTCTTTCTGGCAGGGAGTCCAGTTTCCATTAAATATAACATTATGGTGAGAGCTGCTTACCAGCACCTTTACAGCTCACTGATTAGATTGTTGTATCTGATTTGTTTCATCTGTACAAAACCCAAACTGTAAAAGAAACCATTACATAACTGCAATTTTATGGAGGTTATGTGCTGTACTATTTCTTGGCCATGCACAGTAACTTTCTCCACTGGTTGCCTGACAACTGCTCAAGAGCTCAAGCCAAGAAATAAGAAAAAAAGAAGAAGCATATTTTCTAAAATGTTGAACTATTGCTTTTAAAAAAAATGAACTATGACTGCTGTCCAAATGTTTAATGCCATATACTAAAACCACGCTTACGTTTTTATTCTAAATCTGACATGGATGGATATACTATCTTGAATTCTGTTTGTAGAATAATGCTATTTTTTTTTGTTTCAGGAGCCATTAGTAACACAGCAAAGAACTGTATCTTCAGGCTAATTGGTTTCTATCTTTGGCACAGTGATGCTTGTTACAATGACAATGCTAACATGATGATGCTAAGCAGTGGTAATATTTACCATGTTTGAAATGTTACGTTAGTGTGGTGGCATGCTAATATCTGCTAATTAGCACTAAATAAAGAGTACAGTGGAGTCTGATGGAAATGTCATTAGTCTTGCAGGTATTTGGTCATTAACCAAAGAAATGGGCAAATCAAAATTTCAGCCTAATGATGGTGGTGAGATTAGAATTCATCCTGAGTGGGACATGAATGTTTGTACCAAATGTCATGGCAATCCATCCAGTAGTTGTTGAGAAAATGCAATTAAAACACCAGACACGGTCATAATCTTGGTGGTGCTAGTGGAAAAGTAGAGGATCACTAAAGTTGGTAGGATATATTGTCTATATTTGCCAATCCAAATTTTGTGCCAATACACCCATGAGATGTTAAGATATTTCTTAGGATATGTTGACCTGTTGGTAGCACTAGAGGAAAAGTCCAGGGATCACTATAGTCATGAGGATATATCCACTGGGCACCATGGATACCGAATTTCATGGAAATCCATTTAATGGTTAATGGTATTTAAGTTCTGATCAAAGGGGTGGAACGATCAATCAAAAGACTGACATTGCCATGGCTAAAAACAACCTCACATTGAAAGGTGTAATTTATCTATGTGTGTGGTCACATATGTTATAGCTAGCATAACTAGCATGTTACAGTGCTACTCATAATGTTTCAGAACATTCTTCTTGTCCTGTGGGTGCAGCAGCTGCACTGAAACCACTGTTTAAAATACGAGACTGTAGAGCTCTATGTATGTCTTTAGTGGCTTAATTTAAATGGATCCAATTACCTTTTTGGCTCCGACTGAATCTTGTTGAAGACTTAATCAGAGTATATCAAAAAGTAAAAACTCTGCTAATTTTATACTCCAGGAAGGAAACTGAGGCAATTTAAATGACTTCAAACAACATGATATTATGCATCACGCCAGCCACTTTACAATTAACCTTCTTTACCTTGCTTGTCTGTGTATTACCATATACTTCAAACAGTATAGACTGTGTTTGATAATGATGGTGATTCAAATCACACCATTATAAAGGTTTCAACTCTATTTCATGGGCGTGCTGAAAGCAGCAGAACTACACAATACAAAGCAATTAGTACTCTGCTTATTTTCATCTCTGGACCTGATTTGTCTACACAGCTGCAGTCATGGCATTCTTCTGTCTTGGGTTGGTTTGGTGTTGCTGTTGCTGTCTTCCTCCGTCTCCAGTATAGCCATATTGGTCTGGACCAGGATCCACCATGTGCCTATAACAACATTTTCTCTCATTTATGAAGGTCACAGTGATGTCCAAGTGAATTTTTGAGGTTTTGCCTTATTCCAAGAGGCTTTAATCAAAGCAAGACAAATACTTTAAACTTTATTTAGCATTTTAGAACAGACAACTGTCTTTTGTAATTTGTAATGTTGCACTAATGTTGTACAATGCCGTGCTGTTTTTCTCCTATTGGTAAATTCAAAGTTTCCTAACACTCGTCAGGTGTTAAAAAGGGCACAACATGAGTCATTTTTGAAACAAAGGAAAGAGACATTTCAGATTTTACTTGGGGGCCATCTTCATCCACAAATTGCACCTACCTGTAACCTCCTCCACCCCCAGCTCCACGGGTCATAGTATCGTACCGGAGACCACGAAGTGGAGGGGTAGGAGATGGGGGCACATCTTGCCGCAAGGGTCCTCTCTGCTGGGAACTAGAAGCACAGAACAAGGAGTGGTCAGGCAGAGAGAGAAAATGAGGAGAAGGAAAAAAAAAGAAAGGTTGAACATTATCACTTCATGAGGAAGAACAGGTAGGGACAGGTAAGGCTGATAAGAGCTGAATTTCTCCATAATCCTTGCATTTAATCACCTTGGGTGGGGGTAGTACCCAGGGTCTACTCCCCGAGGGTCCCCTGGCCGTGGGTATGGCTGGCTGGGGGGATAACCGGAGTAAGATGGAGCAGGCTGGGGGTTTGGGTTGGGGTAGGACGGGGCATGAGGGTATCCCTGTGGGGCCTGAGGAGGTCCAGTGTAAAGACCTGACCAGGGCTGCATGGGGTAATCAGCTGGATCCAACGGACCTCGTCTGGAGAAGAGAGGATGACAGTTTTGAAACAAATGATGGCTTAAATAAACAGTAAGTTATGATTTAAAAAGTGAGTTTCCTGATAAATTAAAACTAGTTTTATAATGCAAACAATGTAAAAAGTTCAGTCTATTCACTCACCATTGTAATTTACTTATTCAAAGCTACACATTATCTTTATTTGATAGACTGCTGTGTTCAAATCTTATAGTCCAAGCACAGATGGACAGTAATTATACAGTATGTATTTTCATTTGATGCTTTGTTTAAAAAAAAAAAGAAGTAACAACACTACATTAGTGAATAAAACATAATTTGCCTGCATAAAATCACTCAGAATCAAACAAGCCATCAACCAACTGCTGGCACTGTTAACACTGGGCTGAAGTTGTTTGGTTCTTGCTGTTCTTTTCATGTCTTTTTAAAAAGGGAATATCAGCAAATCCTAATGCTGCACTTGTTGTTGTTTCTTTCTTGTAAATCTGTTGACTAAATGACTAAAATATTCATGAAAATCTGCTAAAAAACATTTGTTTTGGACTGAGGGGGAGAGGAGAGACAGAGAGAGGGAGAGAAGTACACAAACACACAGATACACACAGCCAACAGCCCATCCCAGCCAAAGATCACATAGCAACAGAATATAAGTGACATGTGACAGTTTTAAGTGGGCTAGGGCTCAGTTAACACACACACACACACACACACACACACACACACACACACACACACACACACACACACACACACACACACACACACACACACACACACACACACACACACACACACACACACACGCACACGCACAAACACACACGCACACACCCACACACACAGCTGTGGTAATCCAGTCCAGTCCTGTTAATAGATATCGATGTCTTGTGCCCAGTGGAAAGCAAGTACACAAACACATGTCGTCCACATAGCTAACATTATGAGGTATTACATTTTATCTCTCTGTCCTTCTGTCTCTTTTTGTTTGTCTACATTTGTTTCTCATTCTCTCTCTATCTACCCATATGCCTCAAGTTCCTTCTTGTTTCTCTTTGTTCATTTTAACTTTTTGCTTCGGTCTTATTTCTTTTCTTTTTTTTGTATATTCATGCTTACTGAAATGTTCGCTTGTGTTAAAACGTGTTCGGAGCAGAATCTCGTTACTCTCACCGAGTGTCACATTGACACTCATCATTATGCATAGTTGAGTGGGTGGTGCTCCGTAGCCTCCAACCAATCACAGGGCTGACCTGTTGCCTGGAGATAATGTTAATGCACACACAAGCACAGAGGCAGACAGACTGAATCAAACACAGATTTGTTCATAAATACTTTTTTAGAGCACACGCACACACACACACACACACACACACACACACACACACACACACACACACACACACACACACACACACACACACACACACACACACACACACACACACACACACACACACACGCACACACGCAGAGTGCTGGTGGTCTCCATGCTGACGCCTGTGTATGTCAATTTGGGTGGTCAGCAGTGGAAAGTGTCTAACTAACTACATGCCCATCATGTTTGGGATATCTGCCTCTGCCCCTCCTGGCTCCGTATCCACTGTGAATGTGTGCGTGTGTGTGCGTGTGTGTTTGTGTGAGTGCAGACATTTTTTTTGCCTCTCTGTCAACTCATCTGTCAACCTATCTGTCATCTGTCTTCTGGTTTTCAACTTATTCTGCTACACTTATTGTGAGTCACTCTGGGTAAGTGTATGAGCTACATGTCTCAAATGTCTCTCTTCTTGATAGCCACAGTGGTTTTTGTCTAGCTTCTCTTCTGCTGGAAAGCCAACCGACACGTCAGTCTGCCAGCTGCCCCGTCTATCCATGTGTCTGTCTCTCCCTCTCTCGCTCTTTTTAGAAGTTTTATGACCACAAGTCTGCCTGCACGCCCCAGCTTGCTATCCATCTCTTCTTGATAGCCACAGCCTGTATACCTGTGCCCATATCAGTCAGTCAATCTGTCACTCGGCATTTTGCCCCCAGGCCGTGATAATGTCACCAAGGCAGAGATAAGAGTGGTGGAGAGGTGACGGCGAGGGGAAGAGGGCAGGATACCGTGAAGAAAAGAGAGATAAGAGGGAAGGGAAGGAATAGTATATGAGGAGGTTTGAAGGAGAGATGAAGAAGAAGAGAAATGAAGAGATGAGTAGAGTGGGCCTGACATTTTCTATTACCTGTTTAAATGTGCCGTGATTTATTGTAATGTTATCTGTTCTTTCACTTTTCCAAATTAGGATACTATATCATTTTCTTCTCGCAGTATCAGTGATTATTAGCGAAAACCTGTTATGTAGAAAATGAGATGACACAGAAAGGGCCAGTAATGACAGAGATGAAAAGATGAGTTAAAGGAAGGTGAGAAGAAGATAATACGTGGTCAGATGGAGGAAGGATTAAGATGAGAAAGAGAGGCATGAAAATGGAGGTGGGAAATGTGGAGTAAAAGAAGAAGAAAGAGAGATGAAGATGGGTAGCAGGGAGGAGTGAGAGGATAGTAATCTGTCCATCATTTTAAAGATCACACAATTGAAAGGACCAAAGGAAATTCTTTATTCTACCTCCTCACTAAATAGCTCTTATTTCCAAACATCTGTGATCTATCTGTTGTGACAATTTTACTGCACATGGCACCATGGCCATTTAACTTCTGCTTTATGTTTGCTTTGTGCCTGCTTAGACTTGCAAACTAAGCGATGCAAACTTCAGCTACTGCCTGACAAACAGTGATCTAATGGAAACTAAGACAAAAAAAAAACATTTGGAAAACATTGTCAGTTTATTGGATCGCTGGGAGGATTAGGGACTGACTGGAAATATACCAAGAGAAGGAAAGCATGGATGCACGCAATTTTCAACTGACAAAGACAGATAGGAGGCCCATGACATTCAAAGTAATGGGAGTATTAAACGGCCAGCAAATTATAATGTATTTATTATTAATATTCTTTAAATAGACTAGTGCTGAAACAATTAGTTGATTAATTGACTGAAAGAAACTTAATTGCCTGCAAATTAACTACAATAATCATTGACGTCATTTATGAAGTAAAGTACCAAACATTTGCCTGCTCTAGTTTGTCAAATGAAGAATATGCTACTTTTTTGCTATTTTATATCATTGTAAATGTTTTTGGACTGTTGGTTAGACAAAACAACCAACTTCCTTCATGAGAGTTTTAACAACTTCATGGTATTTTTCAGAATAAGCGATTTATTGCAAAAACCAACAGGATAATCGATAATAAAAATAATAATTAGTTGCAGCTGTACAGTCTTGCTGTATTGGGGATGGAGTGGAAATCCAGTGAGAATCTTTTGGGAATCCGTTGTAAATCCGGTGGCAAGTTTGGAATTCTCTCTCCAGGAACCCAGTCAGCACTGCACAGCAGCTGGGGATTATGGGGTAATGAGGATAGAAGCCATTACTGGCACGGAGACACACACATAGACACACACTCAGACACTCAGAAACTCAGACACACACACACACACACACACACACACACACACACACACACACACACACACACACACACACACACACAGAGAAACAAATACACACAGACACACAAAACCTTAGCTTAAATGCAGCGCTAGCCCCTCCCAATCCCCACGTACACCACGCAAATTGGCACACAGCTGGAGAGGACCAAATGAGGAAGTTGGTGGTCTGTATATGTGTGTGTGTGTGTGTGTGTTTGTGTGTGTGTGTGTGTGACTGTGTCTGTGTGTGTGTGTGTGTGTGAGAGAGAGAGAAACAGATGTAATGAATGAGAACAGTTTCCTGGCACATGTAACAATTAGTTCAACATGATTGAAAGAATAATCAAACTAAAATGAAAAAATTGAAAACATCCCGAGCAGAATAAAAAAAAGGCCATTGAGAGCTCAGTTTGAGTTGAAATTCAATCTGTAATACCTGTTTAAGGATGAATTCAGCAGCATCGGTAGATATGAGGGCAGAGAGTATATCGGCTAGATATTTGAAAGGATAATTGGGAGCATTTCCTCTAGGTCTGACAGTTATTTGGAGTAATGTGATCCTTTCTAATTCCCTGGTATTTAAGAGATTTCTTATGGATTTTAGAGGAAACAAGGAGTTGTTATATGCCCTCTGCACCTGCCTCATTCTCTCACATGCACGCACACTTTCACTTACTCTTTCTAAAAGGGGCTGGATACAGCTGTTATTCCAGTTGAAACACACATACACACAGACGCACCCACCCACCCACCCACCCACCCACACAACCATCGATCATCCCAGGCTGCCTCAGAGAGACACAAATACCTTTAAGAAAGAGACACAAGATGTAGCGTGGTGACACAACACATTAAAGAACTCCTGAGAGTCTATGACAGCCACATTGCAGATGGATTGTCTCAATAAAAACCCGAACACTAAGACACACACAAACAACACCTCAATATGAGAACAGAGGAAAAGTTTCAGATGAGAGGAAGAGGGTTATAGAAGGTGAGAAAGAAAGGATGGGAAGAGATAGAGGGGGAGGTAAAGAGTGATATTGAAATAATATTGGGGGGAAAGTGGAGTGAGGGAAAAAAAGAGAGAAACTACTGCATATTTAATTCAGTTACCTCTTTATGAGTCTTTATAGAGCTGAGACCTCACCTTGTGTTGATCCATTTAAAACATATTTTAGGATTGAGGTTAGGAAAGTACTTCATATATTCAAATTGCATTCAACAGTGTCAGATTATTTGTCAATGAGAGTCACGATATTTTGAAAGTCTGGTAATAAAACAGATTAATAGCACAAATTGTTCCACAACTGCTGTTATAATGTCATTTTGTGAGCCATAGTGAAAATGGAGCTGCCGTGTTATAATGTCCCCGGAGTTAAACTAAGTTTAACTTAGTTTCATCTTCCTAATGTGATACTTCATTATGAAGCTTTAATCACAGAGGCATCACAGTCCAAACAATGAGGCAATAAAAACCTAAGTGAGAAATAATGAAGGATGGAGAAATATTTTACCGTCTATCTGAGGTAGGCTTGGGAATGACAGGAAAGTCTATTTGCGGGGAGATTGTATTGAAATAAAAATGAAAACTGCGTCATATCTTGTTTTTTTTTTATTACATTCATTATTGGTTTTGAACTGCTCTGCTATACTTTAACGCATCAATATGTATAATGTAATTCCTAGCATGGGATTTGTATAAGAAATTGACTTTCAAATGGTATTCAGGAAATTATAAAACAAGCTTGATCAATGATTTAAAATAAGACTAGAATAAGAGTGGTCAAAGAGTCTTCACTATAGGTGAATCAGCTAATGTACGAAGCATTGGAGCTTCCTTATTTCCTCCTACATTATAATTTAAATGTGATTGATTATACATGAACAGTAAGTAATGAATACAACTAACCAATGTGGTAATATGAAAATGTTCAGTATTTTTATTTTTTAATATTTGCAGCATTTGTATAAAGTCCATATATATATATATATATATATATATATATATATATATATATATATACTTTAAGATAATAGGGTTAGGTAGTTAAGTTAAGGAAATCAGCAATTTACACATTTAAGCAGCAACGTGCTTGAAAATCCAATACTCTAATTAAGCCAATACTAATCTTCAATACTCTGTTTATGAGAATCCAGGACATGAGGCTTTAGTACAGTAGTGGTGCTACAATGCACGTGCAAAAATGCAGTACACAACTTTTCAGAGGCCTCGGGCAGGCAGGCAGTTAACCAAGATTTTCCAGTCACCATGCAGAGAAGACAAGCTTTCAGTGTGATTGACAGTTGTCTTTGTTTGACTAAGCTAAACCCCACTAAGCTGCTGTCTGAACAGACTGCCCAGGTACAGTATGTGGCATCTGGAACTGTATTAAGTGAGAGCAATAAACTCTCACAGAGGTGACTCATTATGTCTGACACTCGAAAGCAGCAGTGGGAGGGTTTTTTTTGTGTTTTACTGGAGAAGCCAAATAAGTAGACACTAGGCTGTTCCCCTACTTCTGGTTAAGTGATTACATACTGTGTGTCTCAGTGTATGTGTGTGTCAGAGATGGTATTTTGTTGGTTCAGCTGTCAGTGTGGTTTGTGTTGGTGATGTGTGTTAGAGACCCTTAAATCTCCTTTGACTCCTGACCCCTTGAAGTCACATGATACTCCACTTAGATGGGTCAAAGGCTAAGAAAGGGTATTATCAACCAGGGATAGGGACATACCAAATACATAGACAAAACATTCAAACCTTCAATACCATTTGGTAAAGCTAACAACCATTTGGTTGAAGACTGGGCCATTGATACTGCAGTGGAAGCGAGGCTAACGTCACTTTTTATTTTCATGGACATTCCTAACATTAAAAAAACCACAGCTTTTTGGAGGCCTACCACAAGCTTGTTAAGTAGAGAAATGTTATTTGTTCATCCCAATAACTGAACTAAAGCATAAGTAGACATAAAGTCTCTCATTGTCTACTAAATGTTCCCATGGCTTGAACAGAACATCAACAGAGAGCGAGCATTTGCTGGGTTTGCCTCTAAACAGTTTACTATTATACAGTTCAACCAAAACTTCTCAAAACTCACTTAAATGGCCTTGCCTTTCACAACTGCTATTTGTTTTTCTTTTTGTGAAA
The DNA here is from genome assembly GCF_963691925.1 of Scomber scombrus. Lineage (NCBI taxonomy): Eukaryota > Metazoa > Chordata > Actinopteri > Scombriformes > Scombridae > Scomber > Scomber scombrus. The sequence continues at coordinate 22,129,672 of NC_084982.1, read as the reverse complement.
CCTATTATATTGTTTTTTTTAATATTATTTCTGTTTTAGTCTATATTCTATACATATGAATCTTGTTACTATAATGCCTTTAATGTGAGGCACTCAATTTTGAAATGTGCTACATAGATTTTTCTTTTTTTAATACTGGTTATACTGGGTATACTTATGGTTTTGAACAGTATTGATTGGCAAAAACTTAAAGAAGAAATCTCTATTTGAATGAACTGCTGTGGTTAAGTGATGTAGAGGGCAGCTAAATGCAAACACAAACCTGAATACCAAACACATTTGAATCAAATATTGTTGGTCAGAAAGGTTGAACGGATAAGATCGTGCAAAAAATAAGAATCAGACATTATTTCACTGGGGACTATTTCGACAACTAAAGTGAAGATGCAATGCCTTCTTTCTTAACCTGCCTACTAATTTAATGCTACAACTATTCGTGACCAAAATGTAATTACCAAGGATGTCACGATGGGGGCAAATGTCTGGCCAACAAGGGGTTTACAGGCAAAGAGCAGACAACTAAAAAATAAAATCTTAATCTGTATTCCTGTGAAACAAGCAAGGAACAAAGGTCACACAGAGTGCAGATGAATGTAAAGAAGATAAGGAGGTGATGTAAAATGTGACCACAGAAGGCTGAGACAAAAAGGACAAAAGTAAGGAGAGACAGGAGAATATAAGGTTGACAGTAAGACATATAGAGAGGGACAGGGATGGATTGTCTCCAAAGTGTAGAGGAGAAACAGAAATGTTTTCAAAAAGAAGCTTTAGTCAGAAAAAGGCATGAAGCTTAAAATATGTCAAAATGGCTCTGATAGTGAAGTAAAAGCGGAGACAAGGGGAAAAGGTTGATGAGGACGACATGAGGAGATGACAATTAGGTAGAAGAAAACTAAGAAGGAAAAAACTACTGAAGAAGTGACGATAAATTGGACTACAAGTAAGAGAGATTGAATCTCCCAGATGGATGCCTTGTGAAGCTGAGAAAAAATGAAAGAGAAAGGAAGAAGAAAGGAGCAGAAAATGAGAAGGAAGGAAGAAGAAAGAAAAGAAATTGAGGGGAGGGAGGGGGGGAAATGGAGAAGAAAAGAAGTGAAAAAAAGGCAGGGAAACAAGTGCTGCCCTCCAGAGAACTGGCATGCTGAAGGTCAGCATCTGCTGAGAATAATAGGCCCTATATTAGAGGAACACACACACACACACACACACACACACACACACACACACACACACACACACACACACACACACACACACACACACACACACACACACACACACACACACTCCGGATGCTTGTTCATACAGTTCACGTTTGAATGAAACTAAACACCTTTCAGGGTCTCCTATCTGTCTTTGTCAATAAAGTTCTGTCAACTATGATTAATCCACCTGGAAATCATGAATTAAAAACTGACCAGTCCAGGAAACTAACATGATTACACTCCCCTGTGTATGTAAGTGTGTGTGTATGTGTGCCTATAGACATGTGGGTGGAAATATGTCATATACGTATAATGGTTCAAATATATGTGAGGGTACATAATGCAGAAAACTTATTGAAGTTAGTATTGAAATAAACAGCTGTAGTGTTAAAAGACAAAAAAGACATAGGAAGGAAGAGCATGAAATGAAAATGACCACAGGAGGATAAGAAAAGGAGGATGGTGATGAGCAAATCAAAGTGTTTGGTAAAGTACAAGAAAAAGCAGCAGTGAGAAAGGAGAAAACAGGAGAGATAATTACAATGGAGCACAAAAAAGTATATAAAAAAGATGTTTGTGAGAAGAGAAAGCAAAACAGTGCTGAAAGAAAAAGAAAATGAGATAGGAGAAGGACAGAGGACAAACCCATTAGAGGAAAGTGAGAGGAACTAAGGGATGAGGGCCTTCCAGATGGTAGAAGACTGTTGCCTCGGAAACGCAGAGAGGGCAGAACAATGGGGATTTGGAGTGCTGTTTCGCACACCATCATAATACGGCCATGCCATTTGGAAACTGTGCGATGAAGCTACAGCCAAAAATCACAGAAACTGTCAGTTTACCCCAGACAGCCCCTCAAAAAATGAAAATCCAACAAATTCTTATTAAATACTATGTCAATACGCTAAGAAAACACATCCTGGGCTACCACACTATGGGGTTGAATGCCCTTTTAAAACCTTTATTCGTGTCGTTGCAACTCATTTTCATTGCATTCACTCTCTCATCTTGCCTGTTACACACAAAGTATCCACACAAAGCATATTAGACAGATTCAGATGACAGTACTCCTGAGGAAACTGAGGTAAAGAAAATTATTAAATACACCTTGTAATATAAATGTGTAGGGGAGACTAATAACAAAATAGACTTTACACATTGTGATATATATACTGTATATATATAAATTAAAACATGTTCTTGCATTTTATCAGTATGAGCATATAATTTAAAGACTTCTGAAAGAAAGCTGCTCTATCTATCTATCTATCTATCTATCTATCTATCTATCTATCTATCTATCTATCTATCTATCTATCTATCTATCTATCTATCTATCTATCTATCTATCTATCTATCTATCTATCTATCTATCTATATTTGTTCTACATTCAGATTCTAGATAAAAAATATCACTGCACAGACAGCACTGGTGAAATTATTTGCTTTTACGTATAGGATATTTAATTACCACTAAGCCTTGTGGCTATACCATCTGCTAACAGGCCACAAAATACACTGAATGCCTTTGCCAGCAACAAGAAAGGATGCAGGCCTGAACTGAACCCTGGTGAGCATGACTTGCTTTGCGCCATAGTTCCACTCGTCTCCAGCAGCGCTGCTCACACTCGCCACATGGTTGGGGGCCAGCATACTCAGCTCAATGTTGGTTTCAGTTCATTCACGTCAACAAACAGAAACTAAATACTAAAAAAGGATAAAGGATGTCACACTATGATCTGCAGCATGTCAAACTTTCTTGTGTTAGTATCTCTTTACTCTTCCTTTCTGTCTCCATCATCAGCCTTCTGACAGGCTCATATTTAGTAAGATCTGACAACCTGCCATGTGACAACCAATTAGTGACAAATGACCATCTGTGACTATGTGATAACCATACTGAAATTTAGATTTTGTTTATTAAGTACACCTATTGTCCAGACACAGGTAGTTGTGGTAAAATTATATGTTGTTAAGTCCAGGAGACTTATTTACAACTACGCCTTTTGGTTTTACCAGCTACTAACAAGCCACAACATACAGTATAATTGGGGATAATATCAATGCCATTTTCAGTTCTGCTTATTGGTTCAACTCTTTATCGATTCCCTTATTGATTCCTGATCAATTTTCTGTGTGCAAAATAGTAGGCCTACACTGGTTTTCAGCATCAACACAACAGCTTCATTGTCTCTGGGTCTGAACACTCTGTAGAAACAGAGTAGAAACAAGCCATGCATGACACCGTAAGCTGGAGCCAGTGATTCTACTCAGAGAAGGGATTGTTCGGAGATCACCACCAAGTTCCTTCAGTATGATGGTGAGCCAATGGACTGTCAGCTAGCCCTTTTGCCACAGTTGGTAACAGCTGACGGTCCACTGTCGGCAAGTTAGCTCCAGCAGCAGACCAACAGAACACTAGCTCTCCCTGCAGCCAGCCAAGTCACAGTACCAAGTCAGCGCCGGGTCTTCTCTATTATTCTGGTTGTGTTCTATTAACTGTTTCAGTTCTACCACATTGACTCTTTATTATTGCAAGTTTCCAGCAGTGAAGACACTAGAGTTTGACATCATTGATTTTCAATGCCTAACTATCAGAAAAAACATGCCGACATCAATGAAAGGAATTGATAAGCTTGGATACATACGTTTCCAATGGATACATTGTACAATTTGGAACCAGCTCTCAACTGGAACCAGTTATCGATTCCCACCCCTAAGTATACTAAATACCATGATTGCCAGTAACAAGAAAGGATGCAGGCCTTGCTCATTTCCCTGCAGTCAGCTTGGCGTACTATAAGCTATCATTGTACCTGACAGTCTCCACAAAACAGCCACTTGCTATCATCTGCAGCATGCCACTCTCCCATGGGGACTGCCCCCTGACCTGCCCCCTTATATTAGCTAAGTAACGCCCCCTTTAACCAATCAAAATGACAAATGACGACCTGTGACTGTGACACTATAGACAAAATTGTCTCCTAACACCCTCAGTAAATACATTTTATATAAATGTCAGTTTTACAAAATATATCATTATTACATGTGTTCACAAACTGCTAAATCAAAGGAAATGATAATTTCGTCACATGAAGAACCTTTGGAAAATTGTAACATCAAACTGGGCCATGAGTGATGTTAAATGGTGCAAAGCAAGTTGCTAGCTATGTCAACTTTTAGATATTTTAAATTGTAAAAGCCATAAAGACAGACCGATAACATTGACAGTGAAATGTCTCCACCTTGTAAGTACCAGAATGGGCCATGTCTATCTACAGCGGGTGAAATAATTCAAACTTAAGATGTCATATAGTTATGGCAGTATGATACGTACCCACTTAAAGGCAGTATAGTGGCTGACTTCCTGAAACATCATGACATCCATTACTGATAATATCATATCCCATTGAAATAACCTCCATTATTTCACATCTTGAGCCAATAAGGTTCCCCTCAGAAAGAAGTAATAGTTTCAAGCTGGGGACATTTTGCTCAGAGCATGACCACTGGATACAAATTGCAGACGAAATTACTATCCCCCAACAGCCACTAATTCAGTACATGAAGAGGAGTTTTAAACAGTACTTCTAACAGGGAGAAACTACTTTGTAAAGAGGCAGACAGGGTTCAAACATGTTCTCAGTGTCTGTATGGTACCTTAAGAAAAGTAACTATACAACCTACAGTATTACCACTCTACAGTGACTTGTATATGTTAAATCCATTCACCAATTTGACCTGAACAGCCTGCTTTCACTGCTTTATTTAAATGTCAAACCCATGCCTGTTGCAGTAACATGAGCTGCTTCCTGTTTCAACAGATTCATAAATCATCATAACAATGTACCATTTTGTATCACAGAATTTCAGTTAAATTTCAGAACAAACTGTTGTGTATTGCATGTCATATTTGTTGGGACACAAAACACTTTGCACGCACAAACACATCTATCTATCTATCATTGAACTATCCAATACAAGTTTGAAAATGTCTGTATAAAAATTCTTGTAGCAGTGCAGGGATGGCAGATGGTCATTAGACCATTGCCAGATGTTAACATTTCACAGCTGCAATTGTTAAAATGTATGAAAAACAGTCCATCTACTTAGAGGTAAATAATAATGTATAATGTATAGTTGCTTGATGTATTTCAAACATATCTGGTGATCGAGTAATGGTCATAAAGCGTAAGAAAAGCATAATTTACCTTAAAAATTAAATTGATTCTAAATAGATATGATACAGATCACTGTACATGAGCAAAATATAACTTTTTTCTTAAATAATTTTTTATTATTTACCAGTATAAAATAAATAAACACAACCACCTAACACAAACATCCTCTACAATACTGTACAAGCACAAGCAAAAACAAGTTTTGGCCATAGACCAAGTGCTTTCCTAACCCGACCCTGTACTTTCTGGAGCTTCTTTTTACTGTTCTCTGTTACAAGACTATTTTGTGTGTTCAAAAATTGTAGATTTCCAGTCTTGAATTGTTGAAGCCAGATGTGATTTCCAAAATTTCAACACTTTTTGCATACCAAACAATAAAAAAATGTTATCAAGCCCAACAGATACCTTATCTGGTACAGCCGTGCAAAAAAAAGAATGAAGGAGTTAAAGAAATATGACACTTAAGTACTGTACTTAACATATTGCTCTAAATGAAGACACAGCTTTTGAGCTTTCCGACTTCCCAGAAAGCATGGATTTTGATTTCATGTTGCCCTCGATGCACACAACTGTGACCAAATCTGTGAATTTTTTTTTTTTTGACATAGTGAATCCTTGTCATCAGTTTATAAGACATAAAACATCATTAACACTAATCTCATAAAGACATATTCAATACATATACATATTCAGTTTTCAGTTTTTCACCTTCATCCATTTTACTCAAATGTTCTCAAGTAAATTCTTTCTTTATGAGTGTTGGGGGTGCAAGGTATCATATTAGTACAACTTCAGGATACCCAAAAACCTGTTAAACATTCAGCAGCTAGGACCTGAAAGAATAATGGCCTCCCTCCCTGCAGGGTTCCATACTTCTGAAACCATATCATACTCCTGTCATATGGAGACCCGCTGGTTCTGCAACACATTATAGGTTGTAACCTAACATTTTAAAGACTGTGATCAAGATCAAAGCTTTGACCAAAACTCTGTAAAGCAGCAATGGGTGAACACATCAGAAACACTGGAAGCTAGGAACAAGGCAGGGTCAAGAGAGAAAAAGAGAGAGACCGGGTTAGGGTGGGGTGAGGGGGTGCAGTCTATGAGAGGAAGGGTCTTTATTGGGATCCCCTTCATGGCTAACAAACAACCAGAGTCTCGATGAGTCCAGAGACACACAGAAAAACAACTGGACAATGGGGCAGATTGTGCAGCAGTTGTAAAGTGGTCTGGGAAAATCTCAGGCCTGGTTGGGAGGTCTTCTCAAGAGAGATGGAGGGAGAGAGAAACAGAAAGAGAAGTGAGAGACATTCCATTTCCTTTCCCTCCTCAACAGGGTGAAACGATATTCAACAATGTCCTTTTCATCCTGAGTTCAGAGATAATGAGGAGGAGAAGCGGAGGGGGCCGAGGTGGACGCAAAGAGGAATGGAACAAAGAAAAAGGTAACAAATGAGGAAATGCAACTAATGCGACATTCAAACTGCACGCCTCAGTGCTCAAATTAAAGCTCAGATCTGATTTTTTTTTTTTTTTTTAGCTGTTCACATTATTTTTTAAATGTGGCCAATATCAGATTCACACATGGAGGACACTGAAGTGAGTGGTTTCGTTTACAAGTTGAAGTGCAGTGGGGGCCAGTCAATTCACGAGCAGATGATAATTAGGATGAAGAGAGAGAGAGACACATTTTTAATTACGGCTTTTTGTGGAGAAATGGGTGCTACTTCTGTACGGAGGTGTGTGTGTGGATGCAGAGTTGGAGCTACAAGATATAGAATTGTGACGTCACAGAAATAGATTTCATCCAAACTTTCAGGATGTAAAGGGCAACTTTTAACTACATCTGTCAGCTTTTCTCCACAAGACTCTCACACAGACTGGTTACGATAAAACCCCTTGAATTTTGATAGTAGAGATGTGTTACCCTAAATACTTATGAGGTCTAATACCTCACCATCCCTACCATCTGTCTTTCGTGTTTGTATTCACCAAGTGACTCCCGCCAGCACTACTTGTGATAAATGTCGCTCAAGAGTGACGTAAAAGTCGCATGAATTCCAATATGACTGTTCAGACGTGTTCAGGTCACATTTCAAAAAATAAGACCTATATCTGATTTAGGACCAAATATCAAAGTGGCCCAAATCAGAACTGCAAATATAAGATTCTCTGTGATTTTTGTTATTCACACTGATGTGAGTAGCGTACGAGGGGAAAAAAAATAAAAAAATCTGGGTCACTTTTGTTTGCGGTCTGAACGTTGCCTAAATGAGACATACAGAGACAGAGTGCAAGACACAGTGCAACATCTGCTTTCTAATTACTAATAATCTAATTATCATTATAACAAGGAAGTGACAGCATTCCCAGAAACCTGAATGGCAATTCTGATTGGCTCGTTTAATCCAATAAGAGCGGTAACAAGGAACCATGGGAAAGGGTGTTTGGCTAATCCAATTGGGTAAAGGCTGTTTCGAACAACTGATCGCTGTTATCAACAGAAATCCTTGGAGACCAGGATCATGTCTTTAATCAAAGTTGACTTAGTCCAGCTCTGTGTCTTGAAACTAATATGGAACTGATAGCTTCAGAAAAACAGAAGGATGGGCTAATAGAAGAAAACAGCGCTACTGAACAGCAGAAACACACTGGATTGGTTTTTTGTAGTTTATTAGCTTTTTATTTTCTTTATTTCTCATTAAATTGTTAATGTCTTCCCATATCTTTTTTGACATTATTAACATTTTTTTCTTTCTTCATTCCTCCCTCATTAATTCAATATTTGTGTTACTATTTAACATTGTTAACAGTAAAGGTCAGCCTGGGGTGCAATCTGTCAACATCTATCCTTATTTCATTTATTTTTTCTTTTCTAGTGGCTTTGGTTTTTTGTGTGTGTTTGTTTGGTTTTGTACATGTATATATACAGATAATTTGGGGAAAACATGCATTTCTATGAGAGTGTATGAATGGAGCAAGTGTGTAAATGGGGCAGTAATGGTGCACACATGGTAGGGGTGTGACCTGTTAATGTTGCCCATACACACACTTTGATAGCCATCTACCGACCCCCAGAATTACTGAAACACACACACACACACACACACACACACACACACACACACACACACACACACACACACACACACACACACACACACACACACACACACACACACACACACACACACACACACACACACACACACACACACACACACACACACAGGTGCATACACATGACAGGCACGTATGCGTACACATACACACTTGCTGAAGTAGTTTCAAACAGATGTACATTCATGTTCAAACATTAACACAAAATTGGTGAGTGTCAATTACACATACCATGTAACTGCAGCTTGTAGGTTTGATTCCAGCAAGGAATGTTTGCCTGAACGTCATATACCTCTCTCTCTCTTATTACACGCCCGTTCATGGATCACACAAATGTAAATGTGATCTTAATCCTGAACAAACCACTGTTAAATGTTTAAAATTCAAACTAGTTCTCACATGGATAAAAAGACACACACTCTCAACAGATGTTCTTTGTTTCAGAATAATAACAGTACTGAGTAAAAAAACTGAGATGTAAGGGGAGAAGCATAGGAAAATGGTGAACACAGGGAGAGGATGAGATGTGGTGGATGGGGGTGAAGAGGATGAAGGAGTAATTTGGAGAAAATGGCAGTGAGAGTAGACCTTGGGGGATTTGAAGTGAAAGGAAGTGCTCTGTTGTGTCCTGCACTCCTTCCTTTTCTGTGTTGTCAATCATTCTTTTCCATGAACTGAAGGTAATAGTTATTATTTAATAGATTTAATTATGGTATACATAAAAGGAAACATTTAGTGTAAAAAAAAAATCACTGTGAGATTCAAAATCATGTTCAATTACTCTAGCAAAAAAAAAAAAAGAGACTTTAGAGCTGGAAATACACTTCATGTGACAATATTATGTAAAATATAAGATATACCCTCAACAACACATTCCACTGTATGTCATGAACCGACATTTGCTGACAGTCAGGTAAAGTGTTTGTGCTTAAGGCAGGGAAACATCATCCACTGCTGCGTCATGTTTTAATTTTAGAGCCATCAAAATCTTGTCTCACTGCTTGCACACACACACACACACACACACACACACACACACACACACACACACACACACACACACACACACACACACACACACACACAAACACACACACACACACACACACACACACACACACACAGCTCCAGTTAACTGATGTTGAGTCAAAACACGCAGTACCTCACTAAGCACCACGACAGTTATTTCTGGTCTCACTTGGAAATAATAAAAAAATACACACACTCACCAATACACACAAGCTAATACACAAACATGTCAACACACACTCAGATATAGGTACAGTATACAGGAATGTAGACACTAGATACACACAGGCTGCAAGCTATTTCTGGGCCAGTGGCAAAATAATATGTTTTCATAAGGTCAACAGCTTGGATGTGGTTTCCAAACATGATCTCTTTCTCCGACTCTCTGGATATTGAAGATTCTCCCAGTTAATTGACAGCAAGAGAAAGAGTGTGTAGACAGAGATGCAGAGGCAGAGAGAAAGACAAACAGAGACAGAAGAAGAAAAAGATTAGTTCCTTTCAGATGTAAATCTCTGAAAGGGGACACATTTCTGGGTTAATCTATCTATTTAGCAATGGCTTTTTGACTTTTTGATTGATGTGTTTAACTTCTTGTTGACTCACTTCAAATATATGCAGCATCCACTATGTGAGATTGGACATAACAAGGCATTACTTATGTGTAAGACTGTTTACTGTGAAATACTGCTAATCTGCCTAATTATCCTGCCCATGGAAACAAAGTAGCTCTCTTATGTAGAAGTTGGAACGATTTCCTGCCATTTTTACATTAGTGTTGCTCATGTTGCTTAGAAAAGACTCTTTTTCAGAGTCAAATTTGCTGCTTAAAGGCTACAACATGTAAAGCATTACTTTGTATGCTACATAGGAAAATGTCACATGCAAGAAAGCTGTGCTATTAGCAGCGTGACTGCTTTAAATTGCACTTGAGCCATGTAGAAAAGGTTTTGGATATGTTACCAGTTGTAAGACGACATAATGCCACAGTGGCTTTTAAGGAAAAATGACTCAGGGTCTTTTTCAAACATGATGCACGCATGTAAAATTGGCACAGTATTTACAGATTACAGTTCTCAAAGTGGAAACCGAGACATGGTGTACTGTATGTGAGTGTGTGTGTGTCCAATTTCCCAAGGCTTTTCAGATACCACAGCCAGACCTCAAAACTATCATCACTGTTCTCGCTCCCATCTGCCAAAGTCATCACCCACACAGACACTCTCCCTCCCTCTCTCTGTCTCTCTCTCTCTCTCACACACACACACACACACACACACACACACACACACACACACACACACACACACACACACACACACACACACACACACACACACACACACACACACACACACACACACACACACACACACGAAAGAGGTGTGAAATAGCCATCCCTCACCATTTTAACAGGGGTGGGAATCTGGCTATAAACTTTTTGACGTTTAAAACTTCTGTCTGTCATTCCACTCATTGACTTCTTCTCTCTCTCTCTCTCTCTCTCTCTCTCTCTCTCTCTCTCTCTCTCTCTCTCTCTCTCTCTCTCTCTCTCTCTCTCTCTCTCTCTCTCTCTCTCTCTCTCTCTCTCTCTCTCTCTCTCTCTCTCTCTCTCTCTCTCTCTCTCTCTCTCTCTCTCTCTCTCTCTCTCTCTCTCTCTCTCACTGGCACACACAAACATTTGTTGTTGTCTCGTTTGTCTGCTGAGGTGTTAGCTCTTAGAAGCAAGGTGAGAATAAGCTAGTGGCACAGTCATTAGCACTATCGCTACACAGCCAGAGAAAGTCATTGGTTCGAACCATGTCCATGGTAGGTCCTTTCTGTGTGGAGTTTCCATGTTATTAACCTTAACATACTGTATTTGTGTGGAAACCCACACAAATACAGTATGTTAAGGTTAATACTACTACTACAGTCTGTGGCCCTGACCGAGGAACCGTCAAAAGAGCCAGAGTTGGTCCCCAGATGCTGGACTGTGGCTGCCCACTGCTCCTAGTGTGTGTGTGTATAGGATGGGGCAAATGCAGATGATCAATTTCACCACGTGGATCAATACAGCACTACTACAACTACTACTACTACGTTTCTTCTTCTTCTTACTGTTTCGGGTTTACACCGTTTTACTTTAATGAGTTTTTCTTTTTTAGATATGAGTTTACAATGCAGTTATACCAGACTTCTTCAGGGACTTTATTTAAGCACATTACTTAAGTACTGTTCATCTCGTGAAAGTCATGAAAAAAGGGGATATGGATATCACAGGGGTAAGAGGAAAATGGGAGAAAGAAGAGAAGGAATTAAGAAACAGCAAAAAAAAGAGAAAATGTGGCGATGAAGAGATAGGGAAAGAGTGAAGAAAGAGAAGAGGATTAAAGCTGAGGCATTTCAGCCAGTGAAACTGGCAATGTTGTAAATGAAAAATGAGACACTGAAAGACAGGGAGTGACTGATGATGGTTGGAGTATATAGGATGTCTGCGACTGTGTTTCACATTAAAAGCAACCTGTTTAAATGGCCAGTGAGCAGCTGTGCTTCCATAAATGTTCAAAAAGAAAATTTAAATAAACTTTCAAGCAGCTAAAGACATTCTGACCACATCAGAAAAACACCGTTAGAAAAATGGAAACAATTCATCAAGATTTCTTTAGTATACTCAGTTAGTTGTTGACGCAAATGTTGGTGATATTTCATTCTTTCAAGAGGAAAGCTACTAAATGCAGATATCTGTTATGTTCCCCTACTTGACAGTTAAATAATGGCTTGAGTAAAATATGACCAGAGCTGAACCCTCGTAGCCACACAGGGTTTCATGCATATAACATTTGTGAGAGTGTGGTGCTTGAAATATGTGTCTTTCCTTAATTTAATTCAAAAAAACAAATGCCAGAATTTTAGATTGAATTTTGGGGAATTATGAGTCAACTCAACATGTAGACACCACATATAATAGTTGATGTTTGAAGTTAGAGAGTTAACAACATCAGAGCATGCACTCACCATGACTACGGATAAGCCAAAGTACGTAAGTTAGATGGGGGAGCAGATCTGGAGTCAGGGATCAGTTTTCAACCCGTGTCTGAATGTGTGTTCCCCAGAGAGAGGATAAGGTGAGTTCCTGGCTGAGACTGAGGCCTCTAGAGACATTTGGAAAGAAGACTATGAAGATTTAATTAGAGGCTTCAAAGAGAAGAGAGGAGAAGAGAAGAGAAGAAAATAAGAGAAGAGAGCAAATAAACCACTTAGTTCAAACCTTCAAACCTTGTTGGACCATCTCATAGAAAGGAGGGAACAGAGTTTCGTGGAGCAGAGAAAGAGTAAAAAAGACAAAAAAAAATGAGTACCTTGGTAAGGAGGCATATTGACGTTCCACCTCTTCATACCGTGGTGCCAATCGATGATCTGTTCCTCTGCCTGGCATCTGGTAAAGAGAGACAGTTGGTAAGTGTTGAGCTTGTGTGTGTATCTGAATAACAAAATCTTTCAAGTAAAACTGCGAAAAAATTTGATTCCTCTGCCCAAAGTTCGAAAGTTATAAACTGCACAACTACGAGCAGAGGTTCATAATCATAAGCCTCTATATTTCCATGTGTGTGAGTGAGTGATACAGAGGTAATTTAGGATTGACAAAGGCTAGTTATTAGGGATTTAGAGTTAGAGTTTCTTGCTTCTGCAGGTTTTTTTGGGAGTGGGGGTTTGGGGGGGGTCTCCATCCTAGATTAGGTTACTTCAAAACAGGATGGAGTCCACACACACATACAGAGTCACGTCTCATCTCCATCTTGAGCAAAAAAAAAAGTTAAAAAAAAAGATTAAGTCAAGCTGCTGACAGTCCAATCTCTCCTTCTTCCTCTCTTACTCTTCATCTTTCTCTCACCCTCTCGTGCTTTTTCTGTTACTCCACTTATTCCCATTCCTCTCCCTTTTTGCTCAGACACAGACACACACACACGCTCTCTCTCTCTCTCTCTCTCTCAGAGATTATCCCGGTCTATTCACTAGGGATATTCCAGCTGCTGCAGCGCTCCTTAAAGAAGCCGACTAAACCCCAAACGTCAACAAGCTCCATTAACTGACACACACACACACACACACACACACACACACACTCACACTCACACTCACACTCACACTCACACTCACACTCACACTCACACTCACACTCACACTCACACACACACACACACACACACACACACACACACACACACACACACACACACACACACACACACACACATAACACAGACATACACACGAGCCATTCTCTCTCTAAGACACACTGAATATTGCAAATGAGACTCATTTTAATATACTGTGGGGTGAGAGAGTGAGATACGATTCAGGTGATTTAGCATTGTGACTATGCACACATGCTGAACTGAAAGCTGCTTTTCTGAAAATAGGCCATCAGGTTAAATCTATCACACCTTTGCCAACCTAAAATGGTAATTTTGTTGATGATACACATTTCTATCTGATAAAATTGACATTCACTTTCTTTTCTTGTAGAACCCTGTTGCTCCTCACACAGGACATTAGTATATGTCATCTGCACATTAAAAAAACCACAACGTCCTGTAAAAGTAGGGTGTACAGCATGTTCCTACATAGTGGAAGAAAGACTAAAAGAGTGTTATTACATCCAAAAGAAGATAATAGAAAACGGGTGAAGTGTATGTGTGAGTCCCAAGTGACAAAGACAAAAGGTGGAAGGTTTTACAGAAAACTAGCTGCTTCTTCCCTCTTTGACTGAGGGTAATATTGTCAACGTAAAAGGTGCTGAGAATTAGGTATTACAGAGCACAGCTTTTTCTTCTCCCCCTGCCTTTTCTTCTCTCTGTATTCTAGGGAATTATGCCAGGAGGCATATAAAAACACATTTTCTGGTCCTACTTTCTTTTGAACACCTGTTTTTATAGCTTCAATATCTCAGGTGGAGAGACAGTGGGATATTAGGAGGGAATAGAGAGATGGAGCGAAAGAATGAAAAGGCATTAGATGGAGAAGAAAGGGGGAAAGAGAGATAGAGTGAATGAGAAGTAAATGAGTTAGAGAGAGTGGGTGAGAGAGAGTGAGATAGGAGGAGGGATGTTATGAAGCCATTGAGAAGTGACAGGGGGGACAGACGGGATGAGAGGTGAATTATAAAACAAGGGAATGAATGGGGTGAAGATGGGGACGATTTAAAAAAGATGTTAAAAGAGGGACCGAGAGATAGTAAGAGGGGTGAGAAATGAGAGGAGCAGTGACTGCATTATCTGGCAGAGAGGGAAGATGAAAGGGTGAAGAGTAAAGCTGCAATGATTACTTGATTAATCAATTAATTGGCTACTATTTTAATAATCTTTTTAGTCATTTAAGCAAAAATGTCAATGTTGCTAGGACAAAACAACACATTTGAAGACGCCACCTGGGATTATTCCATCATTTCCATGTCAAGAATCCCATGGAGACACCAAAAATGCAACAATTATTTAGGCTGTCTCCCAATAACTTACCATCCCTGTGAGTGGAACTCAGCCAAAAGCCAATGCGTTCCTCCTGAAGACGGGAATCTTGTAATTTCTGGAAACAGCCAGAAATTGCAAGAGATGCACTTGTTCGTGGACTATTTTCAGTTGCAGATTAAGACTGCATACATTTAATGTGCTGTTGAGTATTTACGGCATCAGGAAGGTGTGTGTTAGAATGATAAATAAACTACAACGTCGTAAAGTAGGAACATTTGTTTTTAATAGTTTTTGGACAACAATGGAGGTATATGGCACAGATGAATGAGCTATAAAAGGCTTTGGCTGCAAAGATAATTCTGTTAGTAGGATCAATTCATTGCTGCTGTTTGTTTTATGGGATTTGTTGAAAAATATAGAAAATTGCGATGTTTGTCCTTTAAAAGGCATCTTATCCTGGATATCCAGGACCTGAGTACTGTATATGTTTTGGTGCTTGTCTGCTGCAGTGTGCTTGTCTTTGTGTGTTTCCTCACACATGGATCAAGAGCAGAGTTTGTAAGTAAAGTGCATGTGTGTGTGTGTGTGTGTGTGTGTGCGTGTGTTTATGTGTGCGTTTGTGTGTGTGTGAAGTGAAGAAGTGTATAGAGTTTGAACTAATGTCTCTATCTGACCACTAATCACACACACATACATGTACACAGTGTTGTGTATTGAGGGGGTTTGATGCATAAATGTTACTTAATAACAATAAATAAACATATTCATAAAGAACATTTTCTCCCTCTAAAGTAACAGTGTGTGTATGAGTGTGTCTTTGTGTGACACAGCTATTTGATGGTTGTGTTTATAGAAGTTTGGTATTCATACAAGAACTGGATAGAATTTTGATTGACAAGAAATCTGGGATGCACATCATTATCACCGGCACTTCACACTGACCAAAATAATGAATTTGTGTCAAATTTTAGTGTTGTGTGAGACACATGAAATATTACTGAAATACAATGACAGGCTGAATGCATGTTGTGTGTATGGTTCACACTTTGAAAAACTTTTTCGGTCAAGGTAAAAAAAAAAAAAAAAGTATGATTCCACTGAAAGATGCCGACAGCTAAAAAAAATGACAATCACCAAAGCAACTCAACCGGAGCTAAAAGATCCACTGGTTTGTTTGTGAACTGAATGACTCACTAGCTTTAACTTTAGCTGCCTGCATGTCAGTAGCTGTGTGTGACTGTGTGTGTGTGTGTGTGTGTGTGTGTGTGTGTGTGTGTGAGTGTCTCAAAAGTGTGTGTGTGTGTATGAGAGAGGAAAAAAAGAGATGTTAGATGTTAGTAGACTCTCAGCATTCACAAAAGTGACAGTAGTACAGTGCAGGGCAAACACTATGACAGCTGAGCTTGCGTGGAATATACTGTACACACCCTCTCTCACATACATACTCACACGCAGTTACACACAAACACACACACGTACAAACATATACACACACAATCCATCATGCCTACACATAATGAAAACATGCACAATCCTTCTGTTTCAAGTGCAGCTACTGTATTCACATTCACACTCCTCTCTCTCTCTCTCTCTCCAAGTGTGCATACATACACACACACATATTACACGCTTAAACACACACACACACTTTCACTCACAGAGGGCAGTGGCGGTAGCGTGGTGCACTGGTTGGGGTAATGGTCTAGTGAAAAACCATTTCATGGCATACCGAGCAGAGGAGAGGCAGAGAGGGGAGTGTGGAAATCAAGCACACACACAGGCACACACACAGACACACACACACGGTAAGAGGGGCTCATCTCTCTCTCTCCTTTCAACAGACCCTTCAATTTACACACAAAACACACTGCCCCATCAGTTTCAGGAATGGCGCACGCACACACGCACGCACACGCGCACGCACGCACACGCGCACACACACACACACACACACACACACACACACACACACACACACACACACACACACACACACACAGTCTCTATCTGTCTATCTTACACACATAGACGCACTCATAATAGCTCAAATGTCCCATCCTTTTCACTCAAGCTGTTTCAAGGATTTCAAAGGGATTTAGACCGACGTGGAGTATTTGGGAGACGCATACTGCTTCAATGAGAACACTTAGTCCAAATGTGAAGCATCTCTTTTCTTTCTTCCTACTCTCTCTTAATCATTTTGTGCTCTTCTTCGTCACTCCTTCATCATCTCCTTCCGCCACTTCTTTCATCTCCCAGTCGGACTCTTTCTCGTCCTCTCTTTGTCCACACCTCATCTTTTCCCTACTTTACTTAAGTACGGTTCACTCCCCCTCCTTAAAACTTCCTAAATATTTTTTTCCCTCCTATTTTCCATGCTGATGTCATGAGGCACCTCTCTTTCTCTTTTCCATCCATTTATCGCTCAACCCCCATAAATACAACTTTATCTTACTGCTCCCTTCCCGTTTACATCCATTTTTCTCTTACAATCGTTCCCCTATTGTCTTTTGCTACCCCCTCTCTTCCTAAAATCAATGATGACAGGAAGGAATGGCATAATCTCTATCATTCACTTCTGTTTCCTTCGGTGAAATCCTTCCTTCCGAACCCCCACCTGTTCTTCTTCTGCCCCTCTGTATGACTAATAGAGAGGGAGGAGATTCCCTCTTTTACAATCCCCCCTACGCTCCTCCTCCTTCCATATGTGTCTTTACTCTGTGTCCATCTGTCTGTCTTACTCTCAGTGTCATTTTCCTCCTTCCGGAAATCGATGGAAAAGATTTTGATCCCTTGCCTTCCTCCTTCCATCGCCATCGACCCCCCCCCCCTTCACGCTGCATTCCTCCTCTGTAGAAATCGATGAATAGGGAAGGTTGGTTCTAATCCGTATCAGTCATAATGTTTCTGCTCAGCCAGCACTTTAAGGCTGACTCAATTAAAACATAGCTCTGAAGAAGCTGCGGCCTGTGTGTGTGTGTGTGTGTGTCTGTATAAGTATATGTGTGTTGCCTGTGATACCTGTGATATACCTAATGCTTAAAGCCTGTGCATGTTAGTGTGTGTAGCCGGAAAGTAGTAGATGGGTGTGTTTGAAGGAGCGCCATCTGAAGAAGCTTGACTGTGAAAGCATACAGCAAAAAAAAAAGAGTAACCGTTCCAATAGTAATGGGCATTTTATGAAGATATCTCAGGTGAGTTCACACATTAAATAATTCTGCATTCAAAATGATTTTATGTTTCAAGTTTGTCATGAAGAAAAATATTGCTTTTTTTTTCTTAAGGATTATGCAGGTAATGCTGAACTTGCCCACAGAGCTTATTTCACTCTAACTTGTAAATACAGAATGAAACAAATCAAAATACAGTAGATCAATGTCCGAATACCCTGTGTTCAGAAGAAGTCTTTATGGATATGTTTTACTACAGCACCTCTGTAAATTAGTGCTGCCCATATATGACTGATTCTACAAAATATACTGTGAAACAGCACCCAAAATGCTGGTCTCTTTAGTTTTTGGGTGTCAAACCCATCATATCATCAGGAGCTGGTCAGACCCCTTTGCATAAAACATAGCTATTGCTTTTTATGAATAGCTGTGTGATGGAAAGATCAATAACCAAAAGCAATGGGAACAAACTGTATTTTGACTTGTGTTAATGGCTTGAACAACACAGATGTTAACCATCTCTCTAATATTAGAGCATTTTTTTCTTCATTTAGTCTAATTTGCCTCAAAGGGCTTTACAATCTGTATAGCATACAACGCCCTTTATCCTTAGACTTCAGTTTGGTAAGGTAAGACTCCTTGAATGAAGCAAAAATCCTTTAATGGATGTTGTGTGTATATAGTAAGTAACAGTACACAGTATGCACAGAACAGAACACTAATGCTGGATGTTGCTCCAGTATTAACAAAAGTTGTGCATTTTTATTTCTAAATGGCTGGAGGACATAATATTTGTATGTTATTTTGCACTTGGCATTTAGTAGCAATTACATAATTGCTAGTCATTGTTGACCTCATATTTGATGTGGCCATTGATCTATGGTGCAAATAGGTACTATACCCTTTTCTTCATGTCCATTACCACCCATTCACACCAAATATTGGAACATTGTAACTTTGTGTTGTTGTTGTATAAGGTTCTTATGAAATGCAATAAAAGTTGTTATAAAAAAATAAGTATTTAATTGAATGCAGTTGTATTTACTATAAATTGTTCATAAAAATATCAGCCCCTATTTTTCTAATTGTTCTTTATATTTGAAAAAGCTTTCCAGCGTCCACCCAAGTATGCCACACATGGTGTAAAAACTGCTTCAGGTTTTAATACAAGGTTTAATACAAACTAGTTGGATTTTGTCACTCATATTTAAGGTCTTTCTTTGTGATTACTTAACCCCAGGCATGCTCTTAATATTTCACAGGCAAAAAAAGAAAGATTTAGACACACACATGGATGCACACACCAAAAAATTTAAAAAAGGAAATCCATTCACACACAACCTTATCACACTCTTGCACACCTACATGCTGTGTGTGCCTGATTAATTATTGCACCTTAATCAAAAATAATATTCGTAATATGTCATCTAGCGACCAGGAGAAAACATATTACACCTGTCGCTGTGTGTGTGCGTGTGTGAAGTGAGCTATGTTCCAGATACAGAAATCTAACAACTGTCACAATGTCAATTTGTAATTTATTCTTCATTTACTTTCCAAACTCACATCACATTTAGTTTATAACCTTCATCACCTGTATGCCATTCATGACAAGATGCAATGAGTTATGATACCATCCAATGTCTCTCAAGTAGTAAAAAAAAAGAGATGGAAATGGAAACCAAGCTCATTTATCCTCTTCTACCTCACACACTCCATCTTTCTAACCCCCCGCCTCCCTCTATCCATGCATACTTACTTCCGTTAATTTATCCCCACCCTGTCTCACAGCATCCTAGTCTTTCTCTCTGCAACTACAAATCCATTAATTTACTACTGTATACCATCCCTCTGTCTATCAGTCCATTCATTCATTCATTCTAGGGGAAAGTAGCAATTGCAGCTGCTGGTGAAAAGCCATCCATTTTCTCAGGCTAATTACTACAGCCTCTTAACAAAGTAGCACTAAAGGACAAGAGTAGACAAGCACACTCACAAGCACATGCTTCTTCACATTCAAATGCGAGTTCAACTTTACACACACACACACACACACATACACACACACACACACACACACACACACACACACACACACACACACACACACACACACACACACACACACACACACACACACACACACACACACACACACACACACACACACACACACACACACAGCTATTCAAATGAGGCCTTTCCATAGTTCATCATCCTGCTAATGAGACTGTGTTGACTACACAGGAGGCAGTCACTCTCCCAAAGTCAATGGTAGTATGTCCTGGTCAGCTTTCCATTTGGAGTTAAATATGAATCAGAAACACAGGCTGCTACCATCATAGGATCTGTGGGTTTGTGAAAATAATCATTGGTCATGTTGGAAGAAATCATTTATTTAATATATATAATGTATAATGTATAAACCTGTATAATTTGACATGACTTTTTACAGTTAACTGGCCTTTTCAGCTTTATGATAAAACAATTGATGTACACTATAAAGCAGAAGTACATTTCTGTATTAGTAGGAGAAATGACACCTTTGTTTTGTAACCATGTCCTTAAACTTGGGCAAAAAAAGGTGTGAAGGCCAGACGGAGACAGTCTAAGTGTTCATTTGTGAGAAGTTCATCGTATCGTTGAAAATGTAATTGATTCTACAATTATTCTGCTGGAGGCTTGATATGACTTCAACTCGTTCAGTTTTGTGGTTCTTATATCTG
This sequence comes from Scomber scombrus, assembly GCF_963691925.1. NCBI lineage: Eukaryota > Metazoa > Chordata > Actinopteri > Scombriformes > Scombridae > Scomber > Scomber scombrus. The sequence goes on along the minus strand of NC_084982.1, from coordinate 22,108,794 downwards.
TTCTAACCCTGTTCTGGGGATAGTTGTGTTTAAAGGGGGCATGTTTAGTGTTGGAGTAAAGCTGCTGTTTACACTAATACATAAAATGGTTTGGTGCTTCCCTCGAGCAAAATGAACGTATATTTCCTCAGTCCAGTTTCACTGTCAACCTTTCGTTTTTGGATTGGCAAGTTCTGAAAAAGCACTTTTTCAACCAGAGTTCCAATATCAGGCAACAACATTGTTTACTACAGCAAGTAGCAGGGGGGCAGAGTGAAGACAGGTGAGCTGACATGATAGTGATGTGTCCCTCAAAAGTGGTCCAGGTCAGGCAGCAGTAACATTTTGTGTTATTTGGTGAAGATCTGGACCAAAGTCAGCCAACTGAGTATGTATAGTATTAGGGAAAATATGAACCCTAATTTATAATACACAAAACTGGAAATGTATTTATGTTATTCCTTCTATAAACTACAGGAGTAAGCAAGTTCCGAATTTATCAGAAATGTGTAATGATAAAAAATAAAAAAAACTCTTTACAATTCAGCAAAAAATAATAATGCTTTTTGTTTTCCTCTCTTAGCTCTAAAGTGTGACAGTTGTTCACTTGCTTGTAACATCGTAATCCATCTTTGACCAAAAAAAGAGGGTCTAAGTGGGGATATTTCTGTGTGTGTTAACAAAACACGGTAAAGGCCGAAGGCTGAAGAGTGAAGTTACAAAACCAGAAATCTCAGCACCTGGCACAGTAATCGCTGAGTCATTGCTATTATCAACAACCCCATGAAGCCTCTGGAGACATATACCATTATGGTCACTATGTGGTATTGGGCTGTAAAATGCCACTCAGAGAGACACGGGGAGTGGCAGCTGCAAAGAGTGTGGGCACTGCACAACACGACTGTAAGAGGCAGAGAAAGACAGTGACAGAATAAATAACCATGGGCAAATTTGCTTATTTGTTTACAACACCAAAGAAGCACCAACATCTTTATTCACAAACCTCTTCTCACTGAAATGTCAGCGAAGCACTAGAATAAAGGGCTAAGAATTAAGACTGGAGCACAGTTAAATGTCACAGCGCTGTTGAGCCTCTGGTACAATTAAGACTACAGAAGGTCAATTTTCCCCAAAGCACGCAGCTTAGAGCGTCTCCCATGAATACAGTGATTAATACTACCTAATGCAAAGCATATCCTGTTTATTTAGTGTAGGTTTGTGAGGAAGTCGAAGCAACATCATATTAGGGCTGTGTGTGTGTGTTTGTATGCATATCAGTATGAGGACCTATCAATCAAATTCATCCCTCTTTTTTAAAATGGCATTTAAAAGTTATCAAGTAATGGAATCCCAACAAACGCACACACACACACCCAAACACACACACCCAAACACACACACCCACACACACACACCCACACACACACACACACACACACACACACACACACACACACACACACACACACACACACACACACACACACACACACACACACACACACACACACACACACACACACACACACACAACAATTCCATCAAACTACACTGCTTTAAGTTCTATTTTCAGCAGATGAATGAGAAAATAACTTTACAGTCTCAAACATCGAAATGAAGGAAGAAGAAAAGAACATTTTGGGTTAAAGGGGAGGCATTAAGGTTTGGTTACAAATTGGTTTTAGGTCATGGGTAGATTGTAGTAATGGTTAAAATGTCTCTATGATAACATCAAATGGAGAGTAGGTCCCAATAGTGCTAGTCTAATAGCAGATTTTTGTCACCACAACATGATTAATGCAGGGTCCAAAATTACAGCCAAGCACCAAATACAGTTACATTTTGGGTTTTGCAGAAAAGTAAATTGGGTAAACCAGCAAGGTGACCGCTAAACAATTTGGAATCACGTAGGGCCACGTTTATATTTCTGTATTTTTTATGTGCTTCAGTATTTCAACAGACGTGCAGCAGCATTACTAAATGATGTACGCCACTGATCATGATGAACCCGAACCATGCACACTTTGTCAGCTTTGAGCAATTAACTGGAGCTGGTGGGGAGAGATGGGATGTTTGCTTCTCCAACTTTCTACTCTGCGTTTTCTCCACACACACACAGAGGACAGAATGAAACCGACTTTAGGCTATACTTGAGTCGACTATGACTACTTGCTGCCTTAAGTGTAACAAAATCCATAAGCAAGGGACACGGTACAAACAATTTATCAAACAACTTTTGGACAAGCAGAACACAAACTTAAATATGACATATTCGACTTATAGCAGTCAACTTGCACTCCCCTCTTACCCATAGCCGATATTTAGACATACAGCTTGTTACACTACTAAAAAACTGTTATAAACAAGCTCAAAACAGACACCGTATGCAATGATGGAGTCTAAAAAGCTAAGTATCTTAGAATAAGTTGAATTCTTGTAGACTTTAGACCGACACAAGCCTGCACTTCCTCTCTGCCAGGAGTACCTGCAGCAGTGAATCTGGCCAGCAGCAGCAGAGGGAGGAGGACATAGAAGAGGATGAATGATGCCACAGAGCCATTAACCAGATTATTGTTGAAGACCTGCATCCTGTGTAAACAGTGGAGTTTGAAGGGTTCAACCGTTAATCAGTTCAACAGTATGAGAGGTCATTCTAAGGGTCTTGTCAATGAACAGATCAGGTCTGATGTTAATTAGTCGACATACTAAAAAAATAAACTGATTGTTGCAAACAAGTTTACAATAAATACATATGTTCTTTATTATAGGAATGGTGAACGCTGTAAACGTTGTTGCAATATAAAAAAAAACAACAAAAAACATCAATCCGAATATATATCAATTGTCATCTTCATATTTTTGCTTTTGACATTAGTTATTTTACTGTACTAGCCACAAAAAACACATAATTATCATTAGTGTACTGATAGTGAGACGGCTTTCTGTGTCTTCTGTTTCTATTTCAGCCTTTGACAATAAATAAAATTACAGCTATCTGGGCCTCCAGAGCTCTTTTGGTGTAAAAAGCTCCTGTTAAATTATGCACATAACTCTTTGGATGTAAGGAGCAATTCTATAGCAGTTTTATGTTACTCCACTGCTGATGTGTGCAAATACAGTTCCCAGCATCATGGGCTCTACACAGGCACAAAGGCACAGCTGCTGGAAAAAAAAAATCCCAGAGGAAAAACTGTGCTTAGGTGGCATAGACTGAAGTGTGTTCATATTTGTGTGTGACACTGGAAAAGTGAGTTTAAGTGCAACAAAGTGATTCACTGAAAGTGTTGATTTTGTTTACTGAAAATGCTCAGAATAAAAGTTGTAGATCCAATGTTATCCATTCTTAATTGTGACTTTAGAGTGATGCTAAAGATGAGTTTGCATACTAAAAAGCTTGAGGTGATTATTTTTCATCAAATATTGTATGATGCTGATTTTTGGCTGGTAAATTTTCTCTTTAAATAAATAGAGGAAGAGAGAGAGAGACAGAGAAAGAGAAAGAGAGAGAGAGAAGAGAGAGAGAGAGAGAGAGAGAGAGAGAGAGAGAGAGAGAGAGAGAGAGAGAGAGAGAGAGAGAGAGAGAGAGAGAGAGAGAGAGAGAGAGAGAGAGGGGAACATTGAGTGTGGTGGGAGAGAGATGGGGATAAATAAATGATAGTAAGAAGGAAGGTAAGGCGATAGCACAGAGGATAGGATTAGTCTGCTGCAAAGCCTTTGGAGAAATACACACAATACCACACCACACACACACAGACCCACACATATACACACACAATATTAATGTGCGCACACATGCAGTGACATAGATACATTATACAGGCAGGAAAAATAAAAGACCAAAAGACAAAATCACACATACATCACATATACTATTCACTTAAACACTCTCTCTCTCTCTCTCACACACACACACACACACACACACACACACACACACACACACACACACACACACACACACACACACACACACACACATACACACACACACACACACACACAGGTTTATCCAATCCTTAGTTTTCTTAACAGTTAAGCTCGTCCTTGAAAGTGCAGGGTGGGGAGTTGATAAGAGGACAGAGAGAAAGAGAGTCAGGGGTGATGGCATATATAGAGGGACAGAGGGAGGTAGGAGAAGAAGGGGAGCAGTAAAAGAGAAGGAAGATCATTTGGTTTCCTCTAAGCAGATAATATATCCTTCTACCTCTACACCCCCACACGCTCCCCATCTGTGTCTCTCTACCCCCAAACTTCCCGACTTTAAAAAAGTTCCCCTTTGAGGATTAGGGGGGAACAAAGAAAAAGGTGAATTCCAAGGAAAGACTGAGAAAGTGGAGGAGAGAGAGAGAGAGAGAGAGAGAGAGAGAGAGAGAGACGAGAGAGAGAGAGAGAGAGAGAGAGAGAGAGAGAGAGAGAGAGAGAGAGAGAGAGAGAGAGAGAGAGAGAGAGAGAGAGAGAGATATGGGGAGTGAAAAGAGGTACAGGTTAAAGGGGGGACAATTTACCTGACAGAGAAGCAGAGATGATGGGAGAGAGGACGGAGACACCAAAGATGAGAGCAGGGTACATTTTTTAACCAGCTCTGCCATTTTTATAATGCCAGCGCCTTAGGTAGGAAAATCTCTGCCTGGGTTTTTATTTGTGGATTCTCATATTATTTATTTATTTCTCTATGATATCTCAGGAGCAGGACTTAGCATAAGAGCATAAGCACATAAGAGCAGCACAGTCACCTTTCTTTTTGTGTGTGTGTGTATGTGTGTGTGTGTATGAGAGATAGATAAAGTAGAGAGAGGAGATATGCATGCACATGTACAGAATCTAAATATGAGACTAAAAATATACATTTTGGAATCTGAGTATGTGTGTGTGTGTGTGTGTGTGTGTGTGTGTGTGTGTTTGTGTGTGTGTGTGTGTGAGAGAGAGTGTGTGTGTGTGAGAGAGTGTGTGTGATTGTGTGACAGAGGGAGCAGGTGGCTACAGTGACAGGTTAGATGGAGCTGTAATAGGA